>NC_022009.1:98842716-98853349 GCF_000317375.1 Microtus ochrogaster
CAAAACTCAAGTCCAAATGGATTAAAGACCTCAATATCAGTCCGAACACACTGAACCTGATAGAAGAGAAAGTGGGAAGTACTCTACAACACTTGGGATATTTGATCCCAGAATATTCTTCTATTAGAAGGATGATTAGTTTGAAATTTCATAGAGTTTGGGATGAATTACACATTCATATTATTTTAATAAGTTTGATATATTTTATGCCATGTTCAACATTATACATGTTCTAAGTCCAGTATATTTTTTCTGGTTTCTCAAAAAAAAAATTAAACAGACAGATGTATAGATAATAAATACCCAATAGAAAATAGTTGGAAAAGGATGTTAGATAGAAAAAAGCTTCTAAATAGATGATAACTCCACAGATATCCGGTGATAAAAAGTAGACTGATAGATAATAGATAGGAAATAGATAAATGAACTCATAGTAGGTAAGTGATGGGTACAGGCTAGGTGAATGATAAAATCTAGATGTGAGATTTGTGGTTGATTGTCAGGCACATGGTAATTATAGGGTTGATTAAGGATGATATGTAATAGATATGTTATACATAGATGTCAGATATATTTTAGATAGATAGTTGATAGATAAATAATAATCAGTAGAAGACTGGCAAATAAATAAATCTCCTGCTCAATTTGTCAGTTCTGTGAAAGTGCAGTGTAAATATGTTCATGGCATAGGATGCTTTTTGATACTGAGTATTTTCACAGTTATAAATGTGTTATATCCTACATTTTTTTATGTATTTATTTATTTTATGACAGTGGCCTCTTTTACCAACTTTGCCCCTTTTATGATTTTGTGATATGATATAATGCTACTAGTTTTAAAGCTGACATGACTCATTGCCAGTGGCTTGTGTATACATTTGGAATCAGGATGTGAAGTCAGCTTCCACTTATAACTTGACCTTGATTTAGGAAACATATTATTTTTAACTTTAAATTTTTCATGTTTTATGATATCTTATTTGCATATATTATGGCTATATTCAGGGGAACTGTCATCATGTATAGTTTGTTATTCTATAATATCATATGCTGTAGATGCAGACTTCATTTTCATCTTCTTAATATTACAGGGCTGTTTTTTCCCAGCAGCAAATATTAATTTAAATACAATCTATTATTAATTTTTCTCACTCTATACAGTTGTCTTTTCATTATGCTATTAATATACTTCAGTGATATGGCAGAGACAAAGAAGTAAGTTTAGTTTATTCCTAACTGAATAAATACTATCATAAATTTCTAGTACAGAAACAATCTAATTTGCACATTAAGTAGGCTATAAAAAGCAACTAAAACAGAAATGTATGTACTGATTATATTAATGTCCTCTTAATTTACATGAGATTTAGTATCTTAACTTATTATATAGTGATCATTTAATTTTTAAAATAATGATGTGAATATGATTTTTTTTTCAGTTAGAATGATTGCTTTCAAATTATAGTTTTCTTCATTTATTTACTTTTTAACATAATATATTCGATCATATTCTTTTCTGTTTTTTGTTTTATTTTTTACTTGATTTTATTATATATACAATGTTCTGCTGGAATATATACCTGCTTACCAGAAGAGGGCACCAGATTGTTTTTTTAGTTATAGATGGTTGTGAGCCACCATGTGGTTGCTGGGAATTGAACTCAGGACTTCTGGGAAAGCAGTTAGTACTCTAACCCCAGGCCATCTTTCCAGCCCCTCAATCATATTTCCCACCCCTACATGCTTTCTGATGTCTCCACTTACCTACACACCTACTCACCCAAACTTTCTCTCTCTCTCTCTCTCTCTCTCTCTCTCTCTCTCTCTCTCTCTCTCTCTCTCTCAAAAAAATATTCCTAATTATGAGGTATTTGAAATTGATGCCTGTTGGGAAGAAGAAGGCAAGTTTTCTTCAGATGAGTCTATCTAGGTATATATCAACCACACTCCAGCCATGTCAAATGTCAGAGGTAATTGGCCAAAACAACATGAGTTCCATGGCTCAGAGAATTGGAAGGCTTTTGCTTTCTGCTTGTTTGTTTGTCTTGTTTCACTATTTTCTTATTGCTGAATTTTTGTTCGTTTCATTTGAAAACCTTTAAACCTTCAATATACAAGTATTGTTGTCTTGTGAAGATTTATAAACAATCTGTCCTCATCAAATCCATTCTCTCTTCAACATGAACAGTGCTCCATCCATGGGCAGTTTCATACATCCTGGAATGCCTAGAGCTAGGCTGCACAAATCCTATTTCTGTAGCTGATGACTCTGCTGAGTCCAGCTGTTGTTTATATGATAAGGAGAATCTACCAAAGATATCCAACCACATATTCAAAAATATAGTACTAGTAGTTTTCAGTTGGGCTCTAGAATAAATATGAATGCCCAAAACCTAGAAAGAACTGATTATAAATCCATTTTTGCAGGGTTTATGTAGTGGATCTCATAGCATTCATCTTTGTCAGCTGACTTTCTACACAGGACCATACTGTATTATTCTGTCTTAACTCTTTTCATCTCAAAAGACATATAAAGTTGCTCTTACTATTTGTGGGGATAAACCCAAAAACCATCAAATGAAAATAACATGGAAATGTAAATAATACACTACAAAATAATTAGAAAAAAAATGCATTACTCCTGTAATTGACCATGAATCCCGGTCACTTTCATTTGGCCATGTTTGCAAATACTGACATATATTTAGAATGATTCATGTCTTCTGGCAAATTATATATATATATATATATATATATATATATATATATATTCAAATTATATGTATCAAAAAGACAAATGATTGTATCAATCAAGTAACATCATCAATAGAAATGGGAGGGATGTAATTTATCACTAAAATCCTGTATCCAAGAATAAGAAGGGAAGTCTAAGAAACTGAGATTGGAAATCAGCGGGGCCAGATGAAAGTAATGGTATATAGACAGTGACATATGTTGGCTTCTATCCCTATAATTATACAAAACAGATTTCTTTTTATTTAAAATGTTAGTTATTAGACATTCAATGTTATCAGGGGTATTTCTAACCTAATTAATTACAACACTTATAAATCTAGACTATTGCAAATAAAAGTTATACTTTTCACGTCTATAATTTTCCAAACTGATGTGTATTTTAATTTGCACCATCATCTGTCAGGATTTGAGCTGGCAGATAACAATTACAATATTCTGAATTTGCTAAGTTACACTGAAATTTCAATAATGGAATATACTTTTATTTTTATTGCTCAAAAACTAATGAAAACATTTGGCCCTTGGTTTCTAATCTGTTACTATATGTTCTTCAGATATTGAAACAATTGGTCACTGACTATGTATCTAGTGTTTTGGGACCTTAGCACTTTCTCCCAAATGAAATACTCTTTTCAAGCACAGCATATCGTAAGTGTTCTTGACTACTAAATTCAATTGTAGTATACATTATTATCATTTTATTAATTTTTAAAACCAAGAATGCTGGAATATTGGTTAACAATTTAAAAGTTTAAGCTTTTCATTATCTTAAAACATGGTATCATTCAATATCCCCTTAAATATATCCTTCAGTTTTGTACTTTTTAGGGAAGACATTTGTATCTAGTGTTTCAAGTTGCAATGAGTATATTTATGAAAACATTGCTGTACACAATAGTGAAGAGTTCTCTAAGTAAAGTGAGGTAATATAAAAACACGGGGCAGCAGAAAGAGTAGAAAATATACTATTTACCAACACAAATTAGGAATGATAGTCACTTACAATTTACACTGGAAATTGCAAAGGTATTTCTAGAAAAAAATGTAAAATAAAGTGTTTTCATATAATTAATAATTAATGACATTTATTAACTATGCAATTGCACATAATGTTGTTTGTTTATTTGAATCATTGAGAACTATGTAGGAATGCTCCTAAAATAAAATAGGAAGTGAATATATATCTTAATATTAAGCATAATATTTTATAATGTAGATGGTTTGATTTTGTTTGTTTCTCAGACTATGCTAGCAAATGTGAATATATTCAAGTGTTTTCCTTGCAGCAGAAATACAATGTATTTAGATAAATCATTAATTCATACTATGATAAAGGGTATCTTTCTATAAATAATATTTTTAATTTGAATGTGTCAAGTTTGTTAAGTAAATGAAGATTTTAAAGAATGAATAGAATTTTTTCTTTTTCTTTCCTTTTTTGGAATTTATTTATTTATTTGTTTCCCAACCACAGTTGCCTCTCCTTCTTCTCCCCCAGCCACACCCCACCTGGCACCTTATACCCCCTCCCATCCATTCTTCCTCAGTTTCTCTTCAGAAAGAGGCAGGTCTCCCATGGATATCAACCTGCCAAGGTATAGCAAGTTGCAGTGAAACTAGGCAGCTCTTTTCTTACTCAGGCTGGACAAGGCAGCCAGTAGAAATCAGGTCTCGAAATCAGGTAACAGAGTCAGAGCAAGTCCCTGCTCCCACTGTTAGGAGGCCCTCAAGAAGATCAATCTACATAACTGTAACACATATGCAGAGGGCCTAGATCAGTTCCTTGTAGCTTGTTGGCTGTTGGTTCAGTTTCTGTGAGCTCCTATGAGCCTAGGTCAGTTGATTCTTTGAATTTTCTTATGAAGTCCTTCACACTCTGTGTTCTACAGGCTTCCCCCATCTCTGCCAAAAGTTTGGCTCTGGGTCTTTGCATCTGTCTCCATCAGATGAAAAGATGCTTGAAGCCTATCCGATGACACCTGAGCTAGTCATCAGTCTAGGAGTACAGCAGAATTATTTTATTGTTTTTATTTTCCAGTCATGTTTGGTTCTATCCTGGTCTCTGAGCTATCCAGGCATTGGCCAAGATGAGCTCCCTCTGAAGATGAGTCTTAAGCTGGATCAGTTGTTGGCTGGCCATTCCCACAATTTCGTCACCCCCTTTACCCTAGCACATCTTGTAAACAAGACAAATTTTAGGTTAAAAGTGTTGTGGCTTACTTGCTGTCCCAATCCCCCCACTAGAAGTTATGCTTGGTTACAGGAGATGATTGGTTCAAGCTCTGTATCCCATATTGCTGTGAGTCTTAGCTAGGGTTACCCTCATAGATTCCTGGGAATTTCCACTGCATTGAGTTTCTGGCTTTTCCCAGAGATGCCCTCTCCTTATCTAGTAACCACAGCTTTGGCCAAACATCTTGTTCATCCTTGAGGAGTAGGAACAGGTTTGAAAACTCTGTTAGTCAAGATAGAATGGATTCAAAACTGTGGACCTCCACAGCCAGGGAAACTCCCAGGAATCCACAAGAATGACCTCAGCTAAGATTCCCAGCAGTAGAAATGAGGGTGCCTGTAATAATTCTAGACTTTGGCAGTCGGTAGGTCCAAAATGTGGTGGGTGAGAGCCAATGGGGAACAAGAGACAAATATTCCGTGCCACAAAGAGCTTAAGGTGAGTTTGTTGAGAGAAAAGGAAAGAGGAAGGAAGAGAGAAAGAGAGAGAGGCAAAGACTCTCTTGCCTCTTCAGAAAAACAACAGGAAGAGATTAGGAATGCACAGAGTTTATCTCTTAAAGGGATCTTTTGCACTTGCCTGCAGACCACATAGCAGCTATGGGACCCTGGGCTGGACAGGGTACTGCCTGAGTGTAACCTGCCAGGTGACTGGAGTAACCATAATGCCTGTATTCTAACAGTGCCTGAACTGGGCATCTACTGTAATCAGATTGGTGACTACCCTAATTGCCATCAGAGAACCTTAATCCAGTTACCTGATATAAGCAGATGCAGAGATCCAAAGTTAAGTATTGTGCCAAGCTCTAGGAGTCCTCCACAAGAAAGAGAGGAGGGATTATTCTAACCAGAGATGTCAAGGTCATGACTGAGAACCTGAGAAACAGCTAACTTGAGTTTGTGGGAGTTCATGGACGCTGAACAAACTTATAAGGAACCTTCATGGACCCGACCTAGGCCCTCTGCATGTGCTTGCAACAATTGTGGTGTAGCTTGGTCTGTTTATAATGCTCCTGGCATGAGACCAGGACCTGTCACAGGTTCTTAGCTGGCTTTTGGAAACCAGTTTCCCATGCTGGATTACCTTGCCCAGCCTTTAGGCAAGGAGAGGAGCTAGGTCCTACCACAGCTTGAGGTGCCTGCAGCTTTCTGAATCGTGATGGAGGAGGAGTGCATGGAGAAGGGGTAGGGGAAATGGGAAGAGAGAAGAGAGGGGAAACTGCGGTCAGTTTGTAAAATAAATGAAAAAACGTTAATAAAATAAAAGGAAAGAATTCCTTCCTTCTTTAAGTTGCTCTGTGTCTGATGTATTTAACAGCAGCAAGAAAAATTGTATTTCCTATAGTACCCCTATCCCAATCATGCTAAAATCAATCTTTCTGTTTGTTAACTAAAGCCAGTATACAACAAACCAGAATAGAGACTTAATAGCCTGTCAAGGTTGGAACAGCTTGTGATCTTTTTCCCTTTTGAATATTTATAGGTAAAATAGAAAATTATAACATGTGACTCCAAGAAATCTTGAGGTACTATTGTTTAGAAGAGCACCTGATTATAATGAACATTTATGATGTGACTGCAATTTGATATAGAATTGTATCTATAAAAGGCCAAGCAATATGATTAGCATATAAAGTTTTTCAAAAATCTTATCAGAAATATAAAAGTCTTCAAACATTTTATTATGAAGACAGACATAGCCACATATTTGAACATAGATAATGAAAATTTGAGACAAAAAATCACTCTTGTGATGAGGCTTCTGTGTTGTCAAGATGTAAACTGAAGAGCAAAAATATTTTAGGACCCAAGATGCATCAATTTTCTGACTCCATCATGTTATTGTCAAATGTAACGAAGGAACAAATATACACAATAACTTGAAGTCCAAAGAACAAATTACAGACAAGATGCATATCTCAGGTCACCCAACTGAACTATTGAACATACCTGAAGACTTTATTTAATTGGAAAGCATTTCTTTGGTATCTTATGTGTTTCTTAGGGCTGTTCTTTATCTGTCTTCTTCCAATGAACAAAATAAGAATTGAAAAAGAGTAAATAGAAATTGGAAAAAAATACTTGAAAATAGAAAGAATCAGGGAAACAAAGGAGCGCATTGAATGTACAGGTGAAGAGGGTAGAATTGCCCCGTATGTACAGCCCTCCCACTGTGAGGAGACAGCCCACAATTGAGCATAAGATTAGTGTCCTTTGAGTCAAATTATCAACACCTGGTGGGCTCCTTTCTTCTCCCACTACCTGGTATTTCTCTGAATTAGTCAGACCAGGTGCTGAATCCCATAATAGCACAGAGCGAGGACAATCAGCCAGATGTGCCATCTGAAATTATGGAACTGGGTAATTTGATGTGAAATTTCCTTTTATTATCGTTGAGTCTAGGTAAAACTAAATAAGATTGCATGTGTATGTATATATCACTGCCTGTATACATACATAGATTTATTCATGTATATTTTAAAGTAATATACCAACAATACCCTCCTGATTCCACTCACTTGATTATATTAAAATTGAATTAGCCAGAGATATAAATTGACGTTAAATAGTCTTGTCCTACAATACAAAATTAATTACCTAGTTTACTTAACAGCTATCTAAATGCATACATGATCAATATACAAAGGTGATATTAAACAGTCTTTATGGCCACTATGTCTCTTATAATCAGCAGAGATGGCTGCAACAAATTTTTATGATCTCAGAGTTAAATATGGATATTGAATAAGTTTTTGTTATTATAATATTTTTCAGGGTGAAAGAAGTAAAAACTAAAATGAACAAGGATGCACACAACAATTATGCAGAAAATTTAAACAGATGTGGAAAGATGGCGGTATATGACAGAAAACAGATATTTTCATTGGATCATCTTATCACAATTCTCACAATAAATCAGTTCTTCTTGATAAGAATAGAGAGTTGAAAAGATTATATGGGAAAAGCTAATCATGCCCATAGAATTTAGCTATGTTTGCCATAATGGTGTATATCACTGAAATCCCCTTGCAATAGCTTATGGATCTGTAACTGCTGTGCTGGAAGGGCCAATTTCCTGTCAAGATGTAGATTCAGGTTTATATCACTGATAAAAAAATAATTATAAAATAATCCCTCAGTAAGTCTACAAAGGTAGAAATCCAAATTTATTTTGCATTTGTCTTCACACTTCATGTATTTTATTCTCTTAAAGAATCATTTGAACTCTATTTTCAATCCACATGCATTTTGTTTTCCCACGTTGTGATATCATAGCCTGAAAAGAGCAACTCAATGGAGTCAACCTACTTTTCAAGCTCCAGTTCACAATGGCAGGGAAGTCGAGACAATAGGAGCTGGAAGCAGTAGGCCACTCACATCACTCACATCTGCAAAGGAAGAGAGCTTGCTTCAAGTTGTGCTGATTCTGGTTTATTTAATTAATCCAGTATCCTAATGAGGGAGCGGTACCGCACATAGTGAACTGGTCTTCCTACCTCATTCTATGTAATCAAATAATCCCCATAGCTGTGTAGAGGCTGTTCTCAAAGGGGAGTCTGCACTATATCAAGTTGACAATTAGAATTTACCAACACAGTGTGATAAGTATTAAGAAATGGGAATTCAGGAAAGATAATCTACTGGGTGTTGATAAAATAAAAGTATAAACAAACTATGTGAGAAGTGTTAATTTTTTTTTTACTTAAAAGCTATTGATTATGGTTAAATGACAAAATAATACCCATAGAAATTAGCTAAGTTTATCATATGTGAAAGATTGTTCTAATAACATAAAACGCTTGTCAGTGTGTCATGTAGGGGATTATCCAAGTATATTATTATCTTTGTTATTATTATTTTACTGGATAATGATATAACTATGAGGGGAAATGTGAATGTTCTGTTCAAGCTGGGACATCTCTCCTGCTAGAAAGACACTGTATATGCAATGAAATTAAGAGGCCCGGTTGTATATGCCTCAGCTGGATACCGTACTGGAGTGCCTGGGACAAAAACAAGAAGACAGACATTTTTGAGGTCAGGCCAGAGAAGTAAAAATGACACCGGCCCAGACTGGTATAAATGCTAACTTTGTTAACTACAAACTCCATGTAATTGACAAAATCTGTCTGCTTCTTTTAGTCTCACTTTCAAATTCTTAAAAAAAAATGTATGTTTGGTGACTAGAGTTATGGAATATATGAACGCATCCCACATAATCCCTAGCATGTCATACTCTCATGAAAGTAATTTTATTCCTCCAAATGAATAGTAGTATTTGAAAATATTTTTGTATTTTGTTGTTTGTGTGTGTGTGCATGTGTGCCCTTGATATACAACAATCAGCATATTTTGTTTATGTTCTAGGCAATTTCAACATATGTTCTCTATTGTTCGCATTCGCCTATTTTAGTTTTCCTGACCATGAAAAGAATATATTTTGTACTTACGTTCTAACTATTACTTTAAAAAAGTTTCTTAAAAATTAATAATCTAGCAAGTCAACTCCTCAATTTAAGAAAAAAATAACTGTTTTATTTAACACCTCATTCTCAGCAAATGAATTTTGTAGCCACTAATAAGGCTAAATGAACAGATTGTAAATACTGTTCCAGAAAAATGAGCACAACCTACTGTTTCTTGTTGTTGTTTTGAGACAGGGTTTCTCTCTGTAGTCATTCTGTCCTGGCACTCTTGTTGACCACAAGTACATGTTTATTAGAGTAGATAAAAGACAGCAATGGCTGAGGAATTTTCCAATGTATTTGAAATACTAGATTTTCCCCTGAAGAATATGGCTATATGGGCAGATTTCAGTCTCCAGTAAGGCCTATCTAACAAGGATCTTTGTGAAAAATATTAACAGCACATTTTTGGACCCAATCATCATAAGCTTAATAGGAACAGACCATCCAAACAAAGTTTTTAATGTTCCAACCATTACCACCTGACAGTGTAGGATCCAACCAAGATAAGCTTAATAGAGGCCTGAGTCTCAGTAGTTTACACTGAGCAATATCTGGTTGCAGTAAGAACCACACACTGGGACTGCTCAGGAACAGACCATTCAAAGGAAATTCCTAATGTTTCAACTATTGCATATAGGATCACCTGCCAGCACACATTTACCAGGACACCCCTAGACAAATGTCAGCCAATCAGGGGTGCTGAACCTTAGCAACCCCTCATTTCCCACCTTTATTACTATAAAAAACCCAACTCTAACCTTGGTAGTCCCCAATCATTCCAATATTTGGACACACTGAGAGTCAGAGTTTGCATACAGGATGTGGCCTCCTTGTTGGGGGACTTCATAGATTTAGGCATAACTCACATATTGTTCTTTTCTTATGTAGAGACTTCCTGGATGCAAGTTCTCCACCACTGAGTTATGTCCGCATCCTTTTGACAAACAGAAAAGTTTCGTCTTTGTGAGGAAAGCAATGACCTGAGTTTTATTACTGGTACACTTGAAATAAAAGGAAAGAACCAACTATTGCAATCTGTTTTTTTTTTCTTTTTTGTTTGTTTTCATTTCAATTCATCACAACCCCCAAATTAGTAATTAAATATTTACAAAGGGAAAAGAAAAAAAGAAGGAAGGGAGAAGAGAGAGATAGGGAGGGAGGGAGGGAGGGAGGGA
>NC_022009.1:98853449-98857398 GCF_000317375.1 Microtus ochrogaster
GAGGGAGGAAAGGAAGTGGAAATTGATCTGGGGAAATAGCTCAGTGGTGAAAGATGCATGTCACTAATTCGGGAAACCAATATTCAGTTCTCAGGACATACATCATACAATGGAAAGAGAGAACCAATTAAGTCAACTGATCACCTGAATTGCATATGCAGACCTTGGCATAAATGCTTATGTGTAAAGGCGCGCGCACACACACACACACACACACACACACACACACACACACACACATGAATAAATAACTATCATGAAGTAATTTAGTTTTATATTTTATTTATCATATCATTTAGAACATGAGTTGAATTTCTCACTTCTCTGAAGCTTCATGGCTTTGTGTTTAATGCCGATACTGTAGAGATATCCCTGAAGCATCAATGCTTTGTTTTTAATACTGAGACTGTAGTGATAGCCCTGAAGCAAGCCATCCCATGAGCTTTCAGTCCTGATAAATGGATTATGATCAAGGCATGATTTGAAAATCAGGTATGCACTGACGCAGTACTCTGTTTCAAGTTCTGTGAGATTCCTTTGTGGCCTTAGTTGTTGACTTGATTGAATAGCATGTAGTGAGAATTTGAATGTTTAAATGACACTAGCTTTAAATTAAAGAGGTACTGAAATTTTAAATTGAAATGTGTCTGGGAAGCCTTTGGAAGTAGCATGTGTTTGAAGACAATAGCCGCTGGGTAGAGAAAAATAATCTTTTTCCTGCTTGCCAAATCATATTATTGTCAAAACCTGAATGGAATTAGAAGCCATTGACACAGTTGTGAAGGATTATAGTTGCAATGTGAATTTTTGCATGAGTTTACCTTACCTCTTTTTATGTGTTCTGATTCTTGAATGAGAGGACATCTTACTCCTATTATTATATTAGCCTACTTTCTCTATTCTTCATAATCATGTGTAATGCCAGTCAATGAGGGTAATCAATTAGGTAAATTTTGATTTTTAAATAATGACAGTTTTGTTAAAATTTATATTTAAAGATTATTTTACATTAATTTAATAGTTAATTACACAGATACAAGTATAACATGTAGACAACTCAGTAATGGCGACTTCACTATAGAAATGAGTTCCATAGATAACTTCAGATGGCTGTATCAGTGTGCTTCCTAGTTGGTTTCTGTTAGATGCTTCTGATTGCTACTGTTTATGAAGTTTTTCTCTCTATATGTCTCTCTATTCATCAATATCCATCAATTTGTCTGTCTCTCTACTTGTTCTTTTTTTTTCTTTTTTGATAGCTATACACTTAGTAAACTCACTCTTTGAAACAAAAAGTATGCATATTAGTTCATTCTCTGGAACAGACAGAAGCACAGCTAATAAGAAACAAGGATCAAGCTAGTGAAATCGTAGCTTGTAGAGTTATCTTAAAATTCAGTTGACAAAATACATGTGGTTACAAGCACATAAATATTATATTACATTTTGATAGTCTTAATGTTCTATGCAGATGTTTGGAAAATGTAGGATTTTCAACAAAAGCTTCAGTGATAATTTTCCAATAACATTAAAAAAAAATAATATAATAAAAATAGGTTAACAAGCAAGATAACCATAACACATCCCAAAACTGAGTTGATAAGATAAAAGTAGCTCATACACATAAATGTTATATTAAATATTGAAATTCTTATTTTTTTCACTTCATATTTTAGTTAATTTTGTGGGCTGATGAATTTACTGTTTTATGTTCAGAGCATCATATACTTATGTAGATCCCATGAAGTAGGCTCAAATCTGTATCTGTTTCTTGGGTGTTTGCTGCTAAAGTCAAAGTATATGTCTGTAAATACAACTGATTATCTCTTACCTAAAATTTAGATTAGTTAATTGAAAAGAAAATCATGTTCTTGTATTAATAATGTAAATATTTATTAATTCCAAGAAATTAAAATTTCAAGTTGCTAAAATTTAACCTAGAATGTTAGAATTTACTAAGTACAAAGCAACACAGCATTCCACTTTGGAGAGACAAAAAGTTTTAGTATATTTATTCAAAATTATTGCACATTCTGTAGTTCTGTGAATTAAACTCTAGCCCCCACATATGCTAGGGGACTATTCTAACATTGAGACATACTTTAATCCAAATAAATATTGTTTTTATATAAACTAATTTTATCCTAGAATTTTGTTCTTTGGTTTGTTTTTATTTATAAAATCTCTCCCATTGTCTTAAACTCAGTTGTAACTTTCCTTTGCATTGAAAATGTTACGAATGGAGAAGAAGTCAAGTTTTTCAGGGTGTTACACTAAGTTAAGCCCCATCTACAATTGGAAACACAGAGTGGCCTAAATGGAAGCCTAAATCAGGCGGTGAGGTTATGTGTCAGGGAGGCTGAGAAGAGTGGAGGGATAGAAAACTGCAGGAGAAATGTGTTGTATGAGAGAATAATAATAATAATATAAAACTCAAACAAACAAATAATTTATAGCAACGAAAAACAAGAAAAGAAAAGAGAAAGTGGTAAATGTCAGTGTCAATGATGGTCACACCAATATTACAATGAGTGTATGTATAGCACAACATTAACGTAATCAGAATATATCTCATAGACATGTCCAAAAGTTCTCACCACAGGTCCTTGTAGATTTTGTCAAATTACCCATCACCAGTAACCACTACTCTTATTCATTCATATTTGTAGATATGAATAAATAAATGCATATGTCTATATATGTTTTTATGATGAATGACTGTAGAGAAAGTATGGTGGAATATATTTAAAAGTACATTTCAGACTTTTAATATTCTTTATTTATAAGTGAATTCATGCACACACACACACATATATATGCCAAACAATTTCTGATAAAAACATATAGGCACCAAATAATAGAATACTAGACAGTGTAAATACTAAAGAAGAATTTATAATTATGGATAAGCGAGAGACTCAACTCCATAAGCAAGAGAGCAATGGTTTTCAACCTGTGGCCGTTTCCCCTTTGTGGGTTTGAATCACCCTGTCACAGTGATTGCCTAAGACCACCATAAAACACAGATATTTACAAGTCATAGCAGTAGCAATATTACAATTATGAAGTATCAACGAAATAATTTTATGGTTGGGGGTGATCACATAAGGAGAGTCGAAGCATTAGTAAAGTTGAGAATCCCTGCCTTAAAGCATTTTTTATATGCCTTCAAAAAAGCCATACTTCACTGTCTTGAAAATGTCACAGGTCAAATATTTGCATTCTCTCTTTCTCTCTCTCTCTCTCTCTCTCTCTCTCTCTCTCTCTCTCTCTCTCTCTCTCTCCAAGAAAACAAGTACACTTAAATATCTAAATGGCCATTTTTTTAACAATGCATGGTAACTGAGAGGAAAAGTCTGCTTTGTCATTAGGTTATAAGAGGCAATAAATTCCAATTACAAATTTCCTAACTTTGACCCTTACTACTTGAGTATAGAACTTGATGATCACGGAGAAGCAGTAGAAAAGTAAATTAACTTTCAAATATGTCTGAATTTCTAAGTTAGTAGTATACACTAATAAAAATAACCACTAATGATTTTTGTGACATTTTTTGTTTTATATATACATAATTTATGATGTGTTATATAAATTAATGCATTATAATTAGTCGTACTAATTATACATTATTTAATTTCAACTGTTTTGAAAGGATGTCAGAATTTTGCTTTTCATTATTAATACATTATTATATTTGGAAGTTATGACTATTAAATAGAAATACTTTCTACCATAGACCTCCTATTTTTCAGTTGATTTATTTTCTAGAATTATACTAAATCTTAATCTGTCTTTACATAAGAGAAAGTCTTTAAAGTAGAAGAAATGGTGCATTGATTTTGATTCGATCATGTTCCTCTCCATTACAGCAATTATGCTTCAAAGTTCTATCATATTTTTTTAAGTTACTAGAAACTGACCAAATTGTGTGTGTGTTTCTCTCTCTCTC
>NC_022009.1:98857498-98862454 GCF_000317375.1 Microtus ochrogaster
TGTGTTTATGAGTATGTTATCAAGTGAATACATTGTTCCTGTGGCATCTAGAAGGCATTAGATTCCCTGGAGCTGGAGTTACAAGCAGTTGTAAGCTATCTGACATTGGTGTATGGTATTTGGTCTTCTGGAAGAGCAACATACTCTCTTAACTACTAAGTCATCATCACTCTGGCTCCCATTCGGACAATTTAATTATCTGGAAAAAAATTCAAAATGAAATAAAAAAAGCTAAATTGAAGCGAAGAAGTTATAATTTCAAATAATAATGAAATGACATGTCAATCAAATAATTTATTTCACTGCAAGACATAACACTAAGAAGATGTTTGGTATATTTGAAAAAAATCATCAGCTTTTGAAGATCTTGGATACTGAGCAAATAATTCTATTTGTCTAAAGAATAGTTGTAATCAGAAAGATCTATAATCACTTTAAAAGGTATTTAATTATTGTAAGAATGAGTTCAAAAGCTGCTGGAAGCCACATCAAAAAGCCATTTTGTGCCTGAAGCTGTGCTTATACCACCATCAGACAAACAATTATAATACATAATTTTCATTAGGCCCCACAGGCAACAAAATATTTATTGAACATGACTGAATTTTTTAAGTGAAATAATTTGTGTAATGAATCTTTCAGCTACCTTGTTTGGGAATTTAAAACATTGTAAATTATTAAACCTAAACTAATTCATAAATTTATTCATAATTATCATACACTCCATTATTTTCATATATTTTCATAGACTATGAAGTATAAGCAATGAATTTGTTGCCTTGTATTTGTTTGGTTAGATAGAAATTATTGCTAGAAGTGTGTGGGCTCACCCATGAGCTATGTTCAAGCAAAGAATACACCAAAATAATTTCTCACTATAACTCCTTTTCTCAAATGAGCAAGGCAGGATGAAAATATAGTATCAAGAAAATTAAAACCAAGGGTTAATGCAAACCCCCATCTTTGCTTCTGCATTGAGCTTATAAGTGACCAGTGTATTTCACTGTTAGAATATTCCATGCTATTAATGTTTTAATATTTAGAAATTAAACACTTGTCCTATATCAATGAAAGGATATATTTTATTTAGATATACATTTTGATAATCTTAGAGTCATATTTACATATCACACAAATTGAGTCAATTTCCAGGAACAGTGAAGAGGGTGTCAACTGGTTTCCTGCATTTATCTAGACTCTGAGGCCATTTGTCAGGATATTGCTAAAAGGTTCAAGGTATAGTAGCTGCATGTTTATTCTTCTATGTCTCTGCAGACTAAAACAATCAGTAAGTTTTATAAATAAAAATGCTGCCTGAAAACAAGAAAGTTTTTTTTCTCACCTAATAGCATTGTCCATCTATTCAACATTATATACCAGGAGGTAATCTAGTTCCCTGACAAAGAGTTACTCAAGCAAACATTAATGTGCATCTATAAGAAATGGAACATACTGGAACAAAAGACACTTTGTGAAGTGGGAGTTGTACTAAACAAATACAACCCTTTCCAATCATAAGAGGTTGCAATTTTAATAAACAACCAAAATCCAAAATAATTACTCAGGCTATACCACATTTTAAAGATATCCTTGAGAAGATGAAATTGAAGACTATTATGTATATAATATGAGTTTTCAAATGAATCATACAACTTTCTATAAAAGACTGACACTAAATATTCAGGATTTCCAAACTCTAACGTCTAGTGAATAGCCATGCTTCCCTAGAAAGCAGCAATAGAATGTAGGTCAAACAATAAGCATAAATAGGCATGACTGTTCTCTAATAAAACTGTGTATGAACTCAGGCGGAAGTCTGGCTCATTGACAATAGTTTTGTTTCTTATTTTTATGGACAGTATGGTGAAATAGTTGTTTCAATATACTGTGGAATGTCTTTCTATATGCTGTGAATATGTGTTGTTCTTATAAATAATGTTGCTTTGTCTTATGGCAAGGCAGGATAGAGCCAGGTGGGAAATCCAAGCAGAGATACAGGAGAAGGGCAAAGATTGGGAGACATCAGACATTGGCCCAAGGAGCAATATACCAGTCAACTTGTAAGACCATGGCCATGTGGTAATTCATAGATTTATGAAAATGGATCAATTTAAGATGCAAGAGCTAGCAAGTAATAACTCTGTGTCATTGTCCAAATATTTATAATTAATGTTAAGCCTCACAGTGGTTATTTGGGAACTGAGAAGAGGGAGATAAATCTCCAACTACATCAATATAATACAAAGTACTCAGCACTGGTAACAGAAGAAATCTTGTTTTAATCTTGTTCCTCCTGTGTTGAAATTTTGACTTATTTCACAGAAAAGAATGATTTTATGATGTAACAAATTTCCGTTTTCTTTTTATACTTTTAAACATTCTGTGTCGCTAACATTTCAGAACATTGACTAACATTTATTTCTAATTATTTATGTCTTTCTATCCCTCATATTGACTAAAATTCACCTTTGTCCATGAATAAAGTTTTGAAATGATTTTAACAATGGATGAACTGCCCGAGAATAGGTTAAACGAACAGGTCATCAACATTACTATGGAGTAACTCAGAGTTTTGATCAGTATAATGTGTCTGGTGGTCAGAGCCAGCAAAATTAAACATCTGGAGCAGTAGTAAAAGTTCTATGAGAAACAGCAGGCTCCGGAGCAGAGACACATCTGGTTATAGGTCCTCAGAGCACCACACCAGCGAAATGCAGTCATCCAAAGTAGAGCATGAAGACTCCCAACTCTTATTGGTCTCATTTTGTCCATGCTGAGTAAATAAGCCTTCCCTTTCCCACTAGGACTTTCTTCTCCAGGACTATAAAATAGGATGGCAGGCTTCCAGTACTTTCCTGGCACAACTACATCTGACAATTTTATTTTGGTCTTGGAGATTTTTCGAAGATGTAAGTGTGGAGAGATTGATTCATATTTGACAAGAAGTTATAGTTTCTAATGTCATTCTGATACCATTTGTCCCTACTACTTTCTCCCATAATGTCTTAAATCATTTGGAAAGATACCGATATGGTTGCCTGAAAGGGTTTCCGGGTCTGGGAAATTGAATTGTGATTGTATACTTTTAGGGAAAAGCAGGTAATGTAGTTTCCTCCTCAACAACCAAATGTGTAACTAAGTCCTTCTCATTCTTAAATTCTCAGCTTAGGCATCATTTATTCAATCAGCGTCTTGTATTAGCTACTTCTCTCGCTAATGTAACAAAATGCCAGACAAAAGTAGTTTGGTTAAAGCCGGAGAGCAGCTCCCACTACACTGAATGAGGAAGCATAGTGCACAGATATAGCTGGTATTCTGATAGCCTTTTCAATGCTAGAGCCATGGAATGAGTCCACAAATAGTCAGCATGAGTCATCTCTCTTCTTTTTACAACACTTGGGAAATTCCAGGATTATTTCCATCAAATTGATTGACAGTGGATTGCTTGTTGTGAATTCAAAAGTACAGTCCACCTTCATGCATCTTCCCATGTGTGCTGTGTGCTTAGTTTAGAACGCATTTCCTTTTTTGATATGTATGCTCATATGGGTCTCTTCCCAGGAAAAAAATATGTTGCATAAAATTTTACTAAGCAAAACCCTACTACTTTTTATGCACTTCCTGGTACATAGTAGGTTCAATAATTATTTAAAGTGCAAATATGTAATTAAGCAGATGATAATTAACAAACTGTGCAGAAATAACTTCATTTTCATATTCTTTAGTGATTGCTATAGAAATTACTTGTGCAATTATTTCGATGTGTCTGATCAAATCATTACTCAGAGTAAATTTGTACGATAAACAAAGTACATTTTTAATGGATCATTTTATATTCAGAAAATGAGGCTGATGTAATTCTGATGATAACCATGACTGTCTGTTTGAAAATAGAATAGAGAGGGAATATTGCAGGAGTTAGACCTCTGTTTTCTGATTGTAAAAGCTTACAGGTGTTCCTGATGAAACCATGTCCTCCTAGGTTCCAAGAACCTGAACTTTCCAGATCACATGGCATGGTTGGCTGGGGTCAAAGTTTGTATTGTCTATGGTGAATGCATTCACACTCACTGTTTCCCAAAATGATTCATTTTAGCTTTTTATCTCTTGCTGAACAGTTACACCTGTAATCAGTATGTGTCTCTGCTGATTATTGACTTATCTTCAGTGAACTGAAATAGTAGCGAGCCCTTTCAAAGAAGAGGTAAGACCAGAGAATTACCCTCAACTGCATAGCACAGGGGTGGGGGTGGGGGTGGGGTGGGGATAAGTGGAGATGGGGAGAGAGAAGGGAAAGGGGAAGGATGGGGAGAGCTTGAGGGATTGGGATGGAGGAGGGGTGGATAAAGAGCAGGGAAGTAGATATCTTAAGAGAGGTGTTTTAAGGTTGGCAAGAGACTTTACTCTGGACGGGTTCCCAGGTGTCCAAGGAGATGTCCTCAGCTTGTTCCTTGGGCAGCAGAGGAGAGGGTGCCTGAACTGGCCTTATCCTATATCCACACTGATGAATATCTTGCATATAACCATAGAACCTTCATCTGGCGATGGATGGAGCTAGAGACAGAGACCCACATTGGAGCACTGGACTGAGCTCCCAAGGTCCATATGAAGAGCAGAAGGAGGGAGAACATGAGCAAGGAAGTCAGGACGGCGAGGGGTGTGTCCACTCACTGAGACGGTGGGACTGATCTAATGGGAGCTCACCAAGGCCAGTTGGACTGGAACTGACAGAGCGTTTGATCAAACCGGACTCTCTGAATGTGGCTGACAGTGGAGGCTGATGGAGAAGCCAAGGACAATGGCACTGGGATTTGATTCTACTGCATGGACAGACTTTGTGGGAACCTAGTCTGTTTGGATGCTCACCTTCCTGGACCTGGGGGGAGCAGGGAGGTCCTTGGACTTCCCATAGGGTAGGGAACCCTGGCTGCTCTTTGGACTGGAGAGGGAGGGGAG
>NC_022009.1:98863369-98875378 GCF_000317375.1 Microtus ochrogaster
AGGATAGGGAACCTGAAATGATCCTGTCCTATAGCCATACTGATGAATATTTTGCATATCACCATAGGTTCCATATTTTAAATAGATGATTGTGTGCCAAGAAATAAAATACTAACATTCAATTGATTAGGAGTTAATATGACTTGTACCTGGTGATTACTCAGTAGTTTAGTAAAGCAAAACTGGACTCTGAGTGTAGTTGGCATTTCAAATGCTAGTTAAGTCTTGAAGATAAGAAAGGAGACTTGAACAGATTTCCTGCCTATAATGGAGACGCAGAGATGCGCAGTGCATGAAGAATGCTAACCATCTGCATTTTAAATAGTTTCTCTCAATTTAAGGCACTTCCTGGGGACTTTCCCATAACTAATTAACACTCTTCTACCATTGCTAATCCTATTACTATTTTTATTTTATTATTCTCTCATGCATCACATCCTGACTGCAATTCCCCTCCTTTCACTCCTCATACTTCCCCTCTCCCTCAGAGTCTCGCCTTCTGTTTCCCTTCAAAAAGAACTCCAAAATACAAAAAGCAAAACAAAAATCAAACAATAAAAGCATATGCCCATGTAGGAGACTTGGTTAGGGTCACTCTCCTAGATTCCAGCTAGTTTCCACTGCTCTAGGCTTTCACACGTCTCTGTGAATGACCCTTAAATTTAATCATTTCTACCTTCTTGACTCTCACCCTCTCCTGATCCCACCTGTCCCTGGTCTACCTGCCAAATCTTTTTCATTTCCCCTTCCCAGGGAGATTTATTTGTCTTCCTTTGAGCCCTCCATGTTACTTAAGATCTTTGGATTTTTAGATTATAGCATAATTATCATTTACATAACAGCTAATGTCCTTATAAGTGAGTGCATACCATGCTTGTCTGTCCATGTCTGCATCACCTTACTTAGCCTGATGTATTCTAGTTCCGCCCATTTCCCTGTAGATTTTATGATATCATTGTTTTTAACAGCTGACTAATACTCCATTGTGTAAAAGTATCACATTTTCTTTATCCATTTTTCAATTGAGAGACATCTAGTGTGTTTCCAGTTTCTGAATATTATGGCTAGAGCTGCAATGAATATGGTTGAACAAGTGTCCTGTGGATAGGATGGGGCGTCCTTGGGGTATATGTCCAAGAATGGTATAAATGGCTTTTGAGGTAGATGAATTCCCAAAATTCTGAGGAATCACCGTATTGATTTCTGTAGTTGGTGTACAAATTTGTACTCCCACTAATAATTGAGGCAAGTTCCCCATGATCAAAATTTTCAACAGCATGTCTCACATGTGGTTTTCAATTTAGCTATTCTGAGAGGCATAAGATGGAATCTCAGAATCATTTTGATTTTTGTTTTCCTGATGGCTAAAGATGTTGAAGGTATTTTTGATCCTCTCACATGGGTCCTAGAAAGTAAAGTTGGGTCCTCATCAAGAGCAGAAATGAGTTCTTAACTGATGAACCTTGTGTTTGAAAATTCCTGAAATTAAACTAAATATCAAGAAAAATACTAAATATCAAATGTATGTACCACAATTAATCATTGTGATCAATCAAAGTAACTATTAAAATTTATACATAAGATACTTACACAGACTTTTATAACAACTTGTTTATGTATTCTATTATGATCCAAATGCTAGAATATTTTAAATACTCAATTATGCGAATATATATGACATAACAAGACATACGGTTTAAGTGACTATATAATCTAAATCAGTAGCTTTTAGATGAAATGTATTCCAAATTTTTAAATAAAACTTGATGGTTAAAAATCTTCACTCTATCAGCAAGTTATGAATAATAAATACAAAGCACATCTTCTAACATCATTTTATAACTTTGAAAAGTAAATCTGTCAAAAATGAGCATTTTTTAAAAGGTTAAATAAATTGTACTTTCACTGAATTAAAGCTGTTGAAAGCTCTTAAAGGTCACCTTTTCATGGGATTTCACTTATTTACAAACTGTATTACTCATCAAAGAGTTTTAAGATAGGCTTCATAGATTGGTGAAAATATCAAAATCTTGATGGAAAATATGCTACCTATGACTATGGTTGGTATGTAATAATTATATCTTAAAATTATCGAATTAGTTAATGATCAGATAAGATTTGACATAAAAACAAATTACAGTTGTCTAATATTTGGTTTACAATAAGGTTGAGAATATAATTCTTTCATTAATACCCATAGAGATACATTTTTTTCAAACTGAAAATTCCATGATCCATGTCTAATGTCAGTTTATCCATTTACCTATTTTGGTCATTGCCTCTCTTTGGTATAGTATCACTTCTTCTAGATAAGTATTTTTATTTTCAAGTCATAAATTACTTACATATTATCTCAATTGAGTACATTTTACATGTTATCCTTGAAGAGGCTCACAGAGTAACCACCACTCTTAAAAACTAGAAGGACTTAAATCTAAGGGCATAAAATTCATTGCTGTTTTTTTAAAATTGGGGAAAAATTAGATCAAGTGAATATAATTTCCATCATAGATTATATAAAAACTTTGGGACTCATGATTAACTGAACAGTCCCTCATACATGAAACCTTTTTCTTTTGCCTCTACTTATTTTGAAGAGTTCTACATTATTTGAAGTTTTTAAAATTTATAGACTGTTTAATAATAATGTGTTTAATTACATCATCAGAAGCTATTGTCATCCTTACGCATCATATATTGTTACTTCAGAAACTAAAAACAAGACAAAACTTTTACTTTGTAAAGTAAAGTAATAGTTAGAGCCCAAATTACTTGCTAGATTCAAATAAAAAAGCAAAAAAAAAAATCTATAATCTGTGTTCCTAGAGGAAAACCAAATCAGAAGATACAGAGGCATATTCTTTTCATAAAGGTTTTGACACTGCCATGTTTTAATCTCTTTCCCATGCAATGCAAACTTATGAAGCATCTTTCATACAAATGTGTAGTGTTGGGACTCAGGGAAGGTTAAATGGTAAAGCATTTGCCATTCAAACCTGATAATACAAATCGGTATCGCTAGAATTCATGTCATAACTAAACATGATGTTAAAGCACAAAGTGTCTGTAGTCCCCACATATCCCCACTGAGAAATGGAAGCAGAAGGCAGTAGACTGAGAATAAGGGAAACACCAGCCAGTCTGCTGAATCCACTAGTGAACAATAAAGACCCAGTGTCAAACAAAGGTGGGAGGTGAAGACCGACATTCTCAGTTACTCGCTGTTCTACACATGTGTGCCTACATTCGCATACAGGATCATTCAAGCTCACTCTCTCTGTTATTTGTCTCTGCCTTTTTTCTCTCTATCTCCTTCTCTTTTTGCTTCTCTATGTCTATGTCTTTCTGTCTGTTTCTCTCTCTTACACACACACACACACTAACTAACACACACACAGAAGAAAGACCCTCAACAATGTTCTTATACTAAATCTTGGTGTACTTTCTCACTTCTTTCTGTTTTTACAAATACTTGCATACATTACTAAGAAATATTCAGCAATGACTGCCATTCAATAAAAAAAAAACATTCTATGTTGTTTGTCAGTTATTTAAATTTATGTCTTCTAAAATAAATTTTACTTTAAAAGTACTTTTTAAAGTGAATATACATCATCTCAGTGTTAATTCACTTGTGTCTTGAAATATATATTCATATAAGTATACAGTTATGTATATATACATATATGCAGATTATTAATTTTGTTATTTATTTGTTATGTATGTATGTGATGCATGGTTTTGCATATGCATAGTTCACTCACCCATGAAACAACTATGTTCAAGATTGACAAGCTGTCTAAATTTTTTGAGACATGGTCTCTCACTGAAACTGAAACTAGCTTCAGTTAGACCCCTGACCAACTAGAACCAGCTCCTTTTCTGCATGTCTGCCTTCACACACACAGTGCTGGGGTCATAGTTCTTTGTTACCATGTGCAACTATCACATGAACTCTGATGATCCAGACTCTTTTCCTTATGCTTCTTTGACATATTATTTGCAAGCTGAACCCATCTTCTTAACTAATAATCATTTGTTAAATTCTAAGTTTACCTAGAACCCTGATGCAAATGATCTTGTGAATGTAGCAAAAGAACCATCATTTTGAACAGTTACTTGCCTTGTTTCTTTTGCAGATAAATTATAATAATTCTACACTAATATAATTTCAATTGATTCTGTTCATTTTATTTTCTATTAGTGTCCGTACTCATTTTTGACATAAGTTCACAAACATAATTATCTCAATATCCATTTCTTCTCAGAATTACTGAAAACCTGTATTAGGTAGAATATACATTTTAGCACTAAATAGCATTGAAATGGAAGTTAGCTTTTGATTAATGATTGCATATGATTAAATATATGAGCAAATTTTTAATTTGAATCAGGTCAGACATATATTTAATCAAGTGTCATATGAAAAAGTAATATTCCTTAAAACAGTAAGGCTACATGCATGTGATATGAATAATCAGAAGTGTGACTTCTTTTGTCAAATCAACAATGGTCTTAAATGCAAAAGAAGACACAGCTTTGATTTCATTCTAGTCATGGGTAGAGAAACTTACAACAGTTGTCTGTTCATGTAGACAGGAAAATGTTTCTATAACCTTATTGTTCTATGTTGAACAAAAAAATGTTTTGTGTTGCTTGCATTTATTATTTCAATTTTAATTAAATGCCATTTTAACTCCTGTTGTTGTTTCCTTAGGGTTGATTTCCTTCTTCTCATTCTCTGAGATGCTTTGCATAACAGGAAGTTATCATGATATTTACTATAAACATCCAGAAGCATAAAGGAAAGTAGGCTGGAGAGAGACATTTGGCAGTTAACACTAGCAGCTAAGCACAACAGAAAAGGAAGTGCTTTGACATGCTCACAAAGTCTCTAAATATAACTTAATCAGTATCTGTAAATGTTTCCATTGAAACAGACATAAAGTGTAAAGTAGCCCAACCTCACCAATCAGACTTAGCAAAATATTTATAGTTAGAGACGTATTACCAGTCATTATGACTTTTTCCAAACACAGACAGACAAAATACCCAACATGTGACTTTGGTGAATGAAAACATAATGAGAAAGAGTGATCAATATAAACAGAAAGACCTCCAAAGGCAAAGTCCCTAAGTACCAGAGTAATTCAATATATAACTTAATAGTTTCAGCACTGAAGCGCTTACCAGTGACTGGAGAAAGTACATAACACCACAGGTGCTTTGAACAAATATTTCTTCTCATTAATTGAAATCTGTGTGAAGATCAAGTCAAACCTAAGTAGAAGAAAATTAAAATTCAAAATGCAGTCTCAATGGTTTGATGTAGAATTCCCCTCTGTATGTTGTGAATATGTTTTATTACCATTGCTTAATTTTAAAAAAAATTGTTTCGGCCAGTGGCTTAGCAGAGTAAAGCCAGGCAGGAAATCTGAAAAGAGATATAAAAAGATTGTAGGCAGAATGAAGAAGATGCCATGCAGCTGCCAAAGGAGACAAATGCCCAAAACCTTTACTGGTAAGCCTCAGCCTTGTTGTGATACACAGATTAATAGAAATGGGTTAACTTAAGACATGAGAGTTAACTAAAAATATACATGAGTCATTAGACAAACAATGTTTTAATTAATATAGTTTCTGTGTGATTTTTGGGACAGAGCAGTGGGGAAACAAACAAGAACTCTCTGCTTACATAATGGTGTCAATGTGGGCAACTACATCCACATAAAAACTGAGAAAGCTTGGGAAGACATTCCAGACACAAAAGAACAGAGTTTAGCACAGTTTCTTGGTAGCCATTTTTTTTTTTTTTTCAGATAGACTGTATGCTGGTGGTAAGCAGAGGCATGGTTTCTTTAAGAGAAGTCTTTCTGACTCAATGTTAGTGGCAAAGAATTGCATGGCTTCTTTAAGATCTAACTTCCTGGCTCATGATGACAGAATGGAACTCTGGCTCTTTCCTGCACTTAAATGGGATCTGAGCAACATGTTACAAATTGTTTAATGGAAACCTAGACCTGGGGTGTCCCTGGAGGTGGGCCAGTAAGCATAAGCATAACTCGCAGAGACAGTGAACATACCGCTGCCATGATGGACTGACTGGAACAAGCAAGGAGAGCCACAGAGCTGGTCCTAGATATGCCTGCTCAGCATTAAAAAAATAAAAAAGAAGAAGAAGACACACTCATGGTCAGAAAATGATTACAGATCTGCAATAAAGACAGATTCATACAAAAAAAAAAACAACAACAACAAATCCTCTGAGTATTAAATTAAATGCATTAATTTAAGATGTAACAGTTAGTTAATAAGATTCCTGAGCTAATAGGCTGAACAGTGTTCTAAGTGTTGTAATCAGTATAGTTTTTGTGTAATTCTTTAGGTCTGGGCAGCTGGGAAACTAAAGAGCAGTCTCCATTTACAATAGCTTCCCAGTCTAGTATACTGCATTCTTTATGAAAAAATTACATGAATTTGAGTCTTTAAAAATAATCTCATATAATTATGTTATGCTAAATGAATTATGCTAAAATAGATGTGCCTTTACTAACAAAGCTTATTAGGGATATGAAAAAAAGAATAGGTTTTAAAAGGGTCCGTTTTGTTTGATCCACTCATTTTATTGTTCTTTTTAATATCTTTATTGTCCAGGCATTGAAACCTATTCTGGACACAGTGTAAATGAAAGTATAGAACCATTAATTACAAATAATAACAATAAACAATAAAAAAGAACAGAAAACAACTATAATAAATAGCTATTACAAAAAAATAGTATTACTGAATGCCAGAAGTAGCAATGTATTTATATTTTTTATATTAAATATCTGAGGTTTGCTTTAGTTATCCTGTTAATGCTATTGTTGATGTTTTTGTTGGTCATAGTAGTGGAGTTGTGTTGATGACATTTATTCTTTTAGTGTCACATGATAAGATAATCATTCCAATTTATGAATTTTCACTGTTTTTCCTAAGTAGCCAAAAGATATTATCTTAAACATACATTCAAGATACACCTGAGAAAATTTGAATTTATGGGGAAATACAACCTGTGTTTTAAAAGAATAGACTAACACTTATAAAAATCATTAGCAACAAATAGCTCTAGTGCATTTATTTTGAGCATGGGATAACTTTGTCCCAAAATGTTCTTTAGATTTGGTAGAAAGCAAAATATAGTCCCAATTAATTTCTTGTATGTTAGGCCCTGAAATCTGAATAGTTAAATTTATACTGTAGCATTTTGGGGAAAAAAATTCTCATGAAGTATCAACAGTCTTTTACATATGGATATCAAGTTATTTCACCACCATTTGTTGAAGATGCTTTCGTTTGTCCCACGGTATAATTTTGGCTTCTTTGTCAAAAATGTGGATGTTGGAACTTTTGGGTTGTTTCTAATTCATATCTCCCCTGCAGCACAGATTCTTTCCTTTCACTATGTCCAATCACAGTAAAATATTTATGAGAAAATAAGCTCATGGATGGGGCAAGGTTCACAGACATTCAGTAACAGACTCATATTTGTTCAATGACTTCATTCTCATTCCTAATCTGTGAGTTTAATTAAGTTCCAAGCTTTTATTTGCAGGCATACAATTCCAGTGTTATTTTCCTGATTTCAAATCAAACCTCTGCCGGTGTCAAATGATACTTAAAAAGGTATCAGCCAAAGCTTTGAGTCAGTGAAAACCACAGAGTTCATGGTTTTGCTTTAGATATTACTCCTTCACTGATTTGGGCAATGTATTTTCATATTTATGTTATTTAAGTGAATGTTTTGTGAGGAAGAAAATGACAAGAAATCAGCCTTTGATGAAAGTATTCAAATATGAATTTATTAGCTGAAGACCTTTTATTAGACTCCAGTTAGCAGAAAGCTAAAATGAACACACCAATGTGATACCAAGCACTGAAAATGGATAAGCATGTAGATATTTCTTTGCACTTGCAATTCCCAGAATGTATCACATTTGCCTGTGCTTTGTTTTGTTTTTTATATAGAAGGAAGCACTTATTGGGATTTCTATTCTTAATCATATGAAGGGACAAAGAAAAGGAACAAAGGGTCTTAGACTATTTAAACACATGGCTTCTAAGAACTTTAAAATTTCTCCAGAAAAAGTAAAACTAGATACCAAACAAACTTGGCCTGTTAGAAACCCCAAGTTTGTGATTAAGTCACAAATATTGAACACATACAGAGTCAAAGAAAAATGATACTCTCTGGGCATCTATTTTCTCCTTAAAATCATCTCTATGACTTCTGATAAAATAACTAAGCACTTTTCATCACTATATAAGCATTTCTCTTCCCTAACCTCAAATTAACCTTAACAGACAGTTGCAAGTTTCTGGGATCTTTTCTAATTGAAAGTCTTTCTTGAAGGGGTCATCTTCTTCAAGGAAAACAATTCTAATGCCTTCTGCTAGACACAAAAATATACTGGTACTGATATTAGGTCAATTTTTTTCAACTTTCAGCTGCAAATAAATTTGTTTTTTATTCCTTACAAACAGAAGAGAAAGATATGTAGAATTTTCAACATGGCTCCAATTTATATGGAGTTTCAGGTAAGACTTTGAAACATGTTTTCTTTGTTCATTTTTGTTCCATCTGAAGTTCGTTCTTACTATTCTTTACACACGATGTTTCACTTTTGCTCTGACTAGGATGGAGATTCCATCTATGGAAGAAGGGCAGAACTTCAGCCTTTCATTGAAGCATCTGCTGAAATGGAATTAAAATTTTCTTCCTTTCCTTCATATAACCCAGAAGTATTTCCTTTGGTGAATAGTGTTCTCAAACAGAAATCTCAACCTTTGGGAACCCAATAAGTTATTGCTGGTCGTTGCTTCCTCATTCTCATGGAGAAACTAGTATTGGTTAAACAGAACACTGGAATTAAGTCATTCCCCCAGAAGATAAACAAATTAAGGGTCAGTTACTATGAGCTTGCCGTTGGGGTACTGATATAAGCTGTATGAGTAAACAGAGAAGTGATGTATTAATTATGGACAGCTTATAGTTTTCATTAAGATACTTTCCTAGTTATTATTTTATTGAATATATTCTGCAAGATGGGCAATGAAGTTGTTAATCTGTTAATCACAAGAGTGGGGTTAATTAATCTAATTTCTATGAGATGACTAGCTCTGGGACACAGCCTCTCCAACTTACCTAACTGATCTCATCCTGATGATAGCCTATCCAAGAGACATCCATGTTGCTAGAATCTAGGATGACCATAGGTTTAGTGTAGTGATTATCTTTTTCTTCATAAAGATATTAGAAAAGGTAGGGAGACTGAGACATCTTAATGACTATCATGTCTCTATATAGCATGAAGAGATAGATATATTCTGAGGCTGGTAAGCAGACTCGGTGCTTAAAATATTTATCACAGAAGTGTGAGGACATCGGTTTGAATTCCTAACATGCATATAAAAGCTTAGTATGGTGATGCACCCCAGTCCTAGCGAAGCTGAGAAAAATTCCCTGGAGTTTGCTGACTTTAGATAGATAAAGTTAAGAATGAGAGAGGAATTGCCTGAACGTTAATTTCTGACCTCCACAGGAACAATTATGAGCAAGAGCTTTGCATACACATATACTCATTCCTATCAACACCATTTACACCTATACCACATACAGCCATACATGCACCAGTAGCAGTGTGACCCCAAGTAAAAGAGGGAAACAAAGAAGGAAAGCACAGATTTCAAATTTACTTCTTTTATGCGATCAAGCAAAGGATCCATATTTCTTACAAAAAGCACTTTCTAAATGTCTTTGAAAACTCAGTGTTTTCATTTGCTTTCAGCATCTATTTATTTAAAACCAAAAGTGCCTATTATATCCACTTATAGTATAATATATCACATAATAGAGTAAATAGAATAAACAAATACATAATAGTGAAATTATCTGGCTTACAAGGAAATTATTTCTCTTAAAATCATAGTCATCTATACTGTGTATTATTTTAGAAACCTGTCCTTTTAAACGATAACTGGGCAGCACTAACTTTCATTTTTCCCCCAAAAGATATATTATCTTGATCACATTCCCCCACACCTACTTTTTATGCCTAGCTTTCTCCAGATCTATTCCCAAATGTCCAAACCCCTAAAATTCATGTTTTTTTTTTTTATCTTCTAAAATAAGACACTAAGTATAGTTTTCACTTTCCATACCATTTTGGGTCTGGGGTCATCCACTAGAATGTGAGTGACCTACTTGGGCACATTTCTTTAAAGAATAATAACTCTCCCTCCTGTGTCAACTATCAAATAAATATCAATAGCATCTCAGCTAGAGGCGGGAGCTCTTGGAGATAACTTTTTGTTTGTTTGTTTTCAGAAACAGTTTTTCTATGTAACCAACCTGTCTCTAATGGAATGCTATGTGTAGACCAGACTGGCCATGAACTCATAGAGATCTGTCTGCACCACACCCGGCTTAAATAATTTATTCTTAAACATAGAATTGGGGAAGCTAATGAAACTGCCCCTGAGAAGTGTTTTACTGACATACTGCCTGCATGTTTCAGTACTTATTTCCAAAGGGCTGCCCATGAACTACGTTGATTTTCTCCTTGGTAGGGTTTAGGAATAGATGTACCAGAATGCTGGGGAGCTTTCTTAAATTTTTAAGTTGGCAAAATATAAAGAATAATGAACTTAATTCATATTTGATAAAAAAAATCCTTAAAAAATAAATACCCAAATTCAAGATGAATAAGAGATTCTTTCAAAATGAGAAAATGGAGAATAAATCACATTAAGTTTTAATACTATAATTCTTGGCACATTATAATACTGTTTTCCTAACCAAAGTGTCCATTGGAAAAGACAAGGGCTCCTAGCTCTGGAATCCAGGTAATACATCCACTCTCAAGAAGGGTCTGTACACTGACTCTGAAGGCAGCATTGTCAGACTGTTGAAGAACTCAGAAGTAAAACCTTCAGTCTATTGTAAGAGAATTCCTCATGACAGAAAACAAGACTGTTAATCAGTCTGTGGCAAGAGTGGCTATAAGATGACAATTAGATTACGAGGTCTATCTGTGTGATTTCAGTCTTTTGTGCGTTTTGAAAGAGAGAAAATTTAGCAAACATTTGATGGATAAATGAGTATCATCTAAAATGATTGATGGAATCAACAAGAAAAGGCTCTATCTTATTTACCCTAGTATAAAATGAGTCAGAAAAGTGTGTTGTAAGTTGTTGAAGGTTTCTCAGTGAACAGTCATAATGGAAGTTTCAGTCAGCTGCAGGGCGAATTTCAATCATTTAGATAAAGCATGTTTGTGAACCTGTTCATTTGCTGGGTAAATGAAGTCAAATTACTGTACTAATCAAATAAATATTCTCAAGGTCATAAGAAATTAGTTAGCACTTTTTTCTGCTTCATTCTTAATTCTTTACATTTTTCCCCACTACTTTATTCATAGAAAATAATTTGCTGTGGTTATCCATGGAATTAACAATGTGGGATTTCTCTGTTTTGATAAATAATGTGATCGATAGGGGAAATAGATATTAAACCACAATGCTTCTAACACTTTCAGATGGTGATTTTTCTATGAGTAATTACAGTTTCTATATTCCTGAAATGTACTGAATTTTAAACACAATGTACTACACTGGTGAAATGGCTGAGCAGGAAAGAGACTTAGGAAAGCCAATGAGATGAACTCAATTCCTAGGACAACAGGGAAGGAGAGAACTGTCTTCTACCAGTTGTGGTCTGCACTTGACATGTATGTGCACATGTGTGTCTGCACACCCAAACAAACAGATGCAAAGCAAATAAAAAATAATTAAATCAAAAAATTTCCCCAGGGAACTCAGAAGTTCCTCAACCCCCTATCCTTCCTGGGCTCTCTGCAGGGCCTCTACTCCCTGCATACTGCATCTTTCTTCCTATCTCACCCACCATTCATCCAGAACCCTCCCCACTTCAGCCTCACTATCCTCTTTCAATTCATAGCATCACACAGC
>NC_022009.1:98885723-98900612 GCF_000317375.1 Microtus ochrogaster
AGAGTTCTGCTCTGTTTACTCCTCCCACCTTATGTTTTAACCTATCAGGGCAAGCAGCTTCTTTATTTAATTAACCAATGACCTTCCTCCATCATAGATATATAGATAAATTCAAATAATGGCATCTATTCTACATGTTATCTTATTGACAGCCCTCTCAGAATGTAAAACAAAAGTTACATGTATACAAACACACACTCAAAGACATACCCACATAACTTTTCTTGTTAAAATTCTCATTTTATATTTAGATGTGTTTTGCACTTATATTTATATGTATTTGCACTTTTTCATGCCTGGTGCCAAGGGAGGTCAGATGCCCTCAGAGCAAGATTCCACCCAGCTAAGTTTCTAGCCTATAGAAAGGAATTAAAGAAAAGTTTAGCACCTTTAATCCCAATATTGGGAAGGCAGAGTCAGGTAAATCTCCGAATTTGAAGCCAGCCTGATCTAAAGATCAAGTTAAGGAAAGTCAGGATTAAGCATTTAAGGAAAATAGAAAGCTGTAAAAATTTAATTAAACAAGGAACCATGTTCCAGCGCCAGTAAGCAGGAGAACTTTGCAGCTTTGGCCATGTGGTTCTGGTTTTAGAGTTAAAGATAGAAGAAAATGTTTAATAAAATGCCACCATGCTAAAGATGGACATTGATGCCAGACATGTGTCCGGATAGCCCATAAAGCATGAATATTACTTTTTGATGATATTTGTCTTCTCCTGGCAACACCAATCTACTTCAGAGAGGATGATGGGAATCGAAGACATTCTGGATGGAGTTTGTTTTCTTTGTGGCAAAAGTAAGTCATTGGACAAGAAAATATACTTGCCTCTGCTACTAGCAGTATGTTGTCTTAATGGGACAAGCATAGGACACAAAAGAGAGTGATTGTCAACCCTTGCACAGACAACATGGGACAGTCCTTCAAAAACCCTACCTCATAGAAAAGTCTGGATATATTCTAGGCCCATATGCCAAAGATGGATGCCCCAGTGTTACAGAGGAACTTTGGGTGATTATTCAGGCAGCCAGCTATTTCGGCCATTTCTCACATATTTTGGAAGTTGTTTGCTTAACACTTCCTTCTAACTCAGTTAATTTTATTTCCTCCTCAGGTCTCTGATGTAGTTGAGAACTAGATATTTATAGTTTTTATTGTTTATGAGACTCAGAAAAGAAATACACTAAAGAAATGTAAAGTATATAAGGTTGAGAGATATCCAAAAATAGTTCGGAATGGTAGAGCAAAGTATGATAGAAAGTAATTTAGGTACAAGACTTTGAACTCACCAAGATAAGATATATATGAAGTTTATTCTCTGAATTTGTCAAATGCAAATTGACTAGACATTATTGACGCATTTATTGCCTATATATGTTGTATATTACATAGAGTTTTTATATTAGTTACAGATTTTTTAGACAAAAAGGAAAATATAGTGAAATTTTGTTTATGTTTTATAAATAAAATTTTCCTGAAGATTTGGAGGTAAAGCTAAGCCACTGGAGGCCAGGCAGTGATCCACACACCTTTAATCCCAGGATTTGGGAGACAGAGATAGATGGATCTCTGTGAATTTAATGGCACCCTGGGCTATACAAGATCAATGCAGAAACAGATCCACGTTGTGGTAGTTTACATTTTTAATCCCAGTCCTAGGGAATCACATGCCTTTAATACCAGCACTAGAGAGGAATATAAAACAGGAGGAGACAGGTCTCGATTCACTCTCATTCTGGGGATTTGTGGAAGCATGATCACCATTTAAATGTGAGGTAGAGATAAGAGCTAGTGACTGACTGCTTTACATTTCCTGTCTTCAGGCTGAACCCCAATATCTGTCAATTGGTTTTTATTATTCCTGCTACAGTTCCTAAATGGAGGCTAGTAGAGAGGACATTGTGTGAAGCTGTGAAGTTGCAGTCTGAATTGCCTTGGAGAACCCAAGATGTTTGAGTTGCCAGAGTTGTGCGATACCTGCCAAGGAGAGCTGCTAACAAGGAGAGGAACCAGCCCAACAGAAAGAAGTATGTTCCAGCAAAAAAAAGTCTGAACAGAATTGGAGACCTGAAAAGATAATTTTAACATCAGATATGGAGATGCAGAATTTGGAGTTTGTCCAGCTGGCTTTTGTTCTTACTGTGGTCCAGTATTTTCTTACTATACTCCCTTTCCTGCGTTTTGGAATTGTAATGTATATCCTTTGATATTATATTTTAGAAGCATGAGATCTGCCTTTTGATTTTTATTTTTTTCAGATGATTATAGTTACAGATTGTCATGCGTCGCAGAAGAGACTTTGAACTTTGGCTTTTGAAATAAGTTTGAGACTGTTATAGACTATGTGGATTTTTGAAGATGGATTGTATATGTTTTTTTGTATTTTAATTTGTCTACAAGCTTTTGGGTATCAGCAAGCGGAATGTGGTGGCACTATGAGGAGGTGTGGCCTTTTTGGAGGAAGAGTGTCATTGGCATGAACTTTAAGGTCTCTTTTCTTAAGCTTCACTCAGTGTGACAGTCAGTCAAATTTCTGTTGCCTGCAGGATTGTAGCACTTTCACCTCTGCCACCATATCTGCCTCCCTGCTTCTACACTCCCTTTCATGACCATAATGCATGGACTTCTGAGACCATAAATGGGCCACACTCAATTAAATATTTTCTATGTAAGAGTTGCTCTTGTCATGGTGTTTCTTCACAGCAATAATAAACCCTAACTAAGACACACGATAATTATAAATAAAACATGTAAAAGAATAATAAATGAATGAACACATTTCAAACAGAGATAGAGCTTTTGTGTCCCAGTCACATGGTTCCAAATAATTACACAGAAACCTATATTAATTGTAAACGGTTTGGTTTATTGCTCAGCCTTATTACTAACTAGCTCTTTTAAATTAATCCACTTTTATTAATCTATGTATTGGCATGTAGCCATGGATTTTATCTGTCTGCTGGCATGTTGCTTCCTGGGCAGCTGCCTCACATCTCCCCCAACTTTACAATCTCCTCAGCGGAGCCCTCAGTTTGATTGTTCAGTCTAATCCTATCCTGCCAAGCTACTGGTCAAAGGCTTGTGTTGTTAACTAATGGAAGCAATATATATATATATACACACACACATATATTATAAAAGACAGAAGGGTTATCCCTGCAACACATCTCATGTGGAAGAAAAGATACCAAATATGCTTCCTAGGTGTAAGTTGGTCACTAAATAATTTTATAATTACCTCCTCAAAGAGGGTATGTTAAAATGGAACAAACAAACAAATAAGCAACAACGAAAGAGCAAACAAACAAAAATTCAAAACAGAATAAGCCTAATAACAAAACATTTCCTAAAGAAATACTGTCTCTGCCTTCCTATCTGAATTTTTCTCATACAAACCTCCATCCCCATCCCCGTGATTTCTTTTCTTTTCTTTTTTTTAAATTTATTTATTTATGAAGATTTCTGTTTCTTCCCCACCACCGCTTCCCATTCCCCCCCTCCCCCAATCAAGTCCCCCTCCCTCGTCAGCCCAAAGAGCGATCAGGGTTCCCTGCCTTGTGGAAAGTCCAAGGACCACCCACCTCCATCCAGGTCTAGTAAGGTGAGCATCCAAACTGCCTAGGCTCCCACAAAGCCAGTACGTGCAGTAGGATCAAAAACTCATTATTAGACAACTAGAATAGCATTATATTTTTCATGGAAAAATATGCACATAATGTAAAAATGCACTGGAAAAATAACTAAATCTGCAAATGTATTTATTCATTCAACAAATATTTTTGAATATCAACCATGCACTTGTTCAAAAAAAAGAAAACCAGAATAAGCCAAAAGGAAACAAAACAAAAACTATAGTCAAGAGAACAGAATTCCTTGCTTGGTTGGAATTCTTCCATTCCAACTGCAGCTAAGTGACTACCCTAGGGAAGAGAGAACAGAATACTCATTTCCTGAATGAGATACTGTAGTTTTTTGTTCTGGCACCCCATCCCGCAGTAAAGAAGCTGCAGGCAGTCAGCAGGCAGGATTATAACTTTTTCTGCTTTTCCAAGTTACTCAGAAAAGCAACTAGAGTTTTCCTCTAATACTTAGAAGTTGGTGACTTTCCAGGAAGTTTCCTTCCATGCCAAATAGCCCTTCATGTGTCTGCCATCCATGTCGTCTATGCTGGCATCAATGGTCTTAGCTGGATTTCTTCTCTCCACCATTCTCCTTTTCTAAAGACCCACTGTCACCTGACTTGCACTGTGTTTTCTTTAACCATTTAATAAAATTTTCCTTGTGCCCTACCTTTCCACACAACCGAACAAAATGGATAAAATATAGCAGTCTTTTAAAATTACTCTATATAAGATAAAAGTAGTTACAGAATTGGAAATAAATATCTAATTCATATATTCACCCAGTATTTTTAGAAAATCCTTAAATAAATAATAGTGAATCAATTGTCATAACTTTAGGGAAAATGGTTTTTGAGAAGAATGGAATTATTAAAAAAAAAACATGTTTTACAGACTTCCTGGTATCATATATGAAAGAGAAACCAAATAAAAACCATAAAATTTCTCAGATGTAAAAATCTGTGAATAATGGAAGACATTGAATCCAAGTTTTATTTTGCTTTGTTACAATAAGGTTTCAGTTTGAAGAGTTAAGAAATACATTCAGTTTCAATCTTTTAATAATATATTGAGAAAAGCTAATAATTTGTTTTTCTGTCTTTCTAGTTTAGACTTGATTACAGAATATATTTAACTTGGAATGCCTTGAGAATTCAACTTACCAAACCATGTGATATTTGTAATTATATATTTTTGCATGTGCTCATTCACTTTCATATGTTTACGTTTATATGCATGCAAATGCTTATGTGTTTCCATACTTAGTCTTAGTCTGGTCTGGCTAAAGAGTGACTCTACCCCATCTCTGCCTTCCCAGTTCTGAGTCTGAAAGCACACATCACAAGGCATGCATTAAATGTGGGTGTTGTGACTCTCCTGTAGATCATGCAAACTTCCTAATGCAAGTGTGCACCTTGGATATGTGCTGTTCCCTATTTTCACTTTAATTCTTAAGGTAAGTAGAGCCTAACCCAGAGAAAATCACTTTATATTATTGCAACAAAAAAAAGTGGAGTAAATATTTCGGTCCAGAAAAAATACTGAGTGACTATTCAGAGCTAGCCATTAATTTATACACATTAATTTCATCTGTAGGGGAATGTTAATGCATTCATTTACACAAAGCTGTATGTAATAAAAAACTAACAACCTTCTGGGTATCCACTCACCAGAAAACTAATTTCACACCTAGTCTATTATGTAATGTGCTATGAGAAAGCTTTTTGCTTTAAGATATTATTATATGAGTATGTAGGTTATTGTTTTTCTCCCTGAAATGAATATTGAACACAGTCAACATAAGATTATGAATCTGATGGATAACTAGTATTTTAAATATGTAAGGAGTCATTTTTTCTTATAAGCAATTCACAGTTATCCATAGAGATGGATGGTGGGTCAAAGTGTACCATATTATCTCTGGTATTGTTTCATTTTTACTTCCCACTTACTTCCTATTAGAAGTTTTAGAAAAGAATAACAAACAAGAATGTTCATGGTGAAATAACTACTAAAAACTTATTTAATTATGGAATCGGGATGTGTTAACTGAGACTATCATTTTAAAATTAAAAGGCTTGGGGCTGGAGAGATGGCTCAGAGGTTAAGAGCATTGCCTGCTCGTCCAAAGGTACTGAGTTCAATTCCCAGCAACCACATGGTGGCTCACAACCATCTGTAATGAGGTCTGGTGCCCTCTTCTGGCCTTCAGACATACATACAGACAGAATATTGTATACATAATAAATCAATAAATATTAAAAATAAAATAAAATTAAATTAAATTAAAAGGCTTGCCTCCTTTCATTTATATTTTCCTCATTGTAGTTCTTATATATTTTCTGTTTTGTGAGGGCAGATATGGACAGATCCTGTGTGTTGTTACTGTTATGTATATATGTATGTATGTATGTATGTATGTATGTATGTATGTATGTATAAATGGGTGTCTGTGCCAGTCTGTGTGAAGGCACAGGTATTCCATGAATCTCACTACTCAGACTAGAAGTAAACAACTGAAGTCTTTATTCCAACTGAATGGGGTCATACCCAAGTGTTCAGGCACCTCTGTGTAGCCCCCAAGTGTCCAGAAGAGGATTTTAAAAGCAGAAACCATGTCCTAACATCTTGCTCTACAGTTGTAGGAAGAGCTTTGCAAAATTAAGCAGTTTGAAGTAAGCAGTTTTAATAGAAACTATGATTACTAGTTAGTTGGAGGGAGTCTTATATAAACAGATAGCTAATGTAAGTGATTAGTTGGAGGGGGTTGCTCACAAACAAGCAGCTTAGATAACTGGTTAGCTGGAGGGGGTTCTGCATTAACAGGCAGCTTTAACAAAAGCTAAGTTAGCTAGGACTTTCGGACCTTGGGTTCCTCAAATAGAGTTGGGTAGTTTTCCAAGGTATTTTCATCGAGTTCAGATTCTAGTTAAGTATGACTTTATCTCTGCAAGAACACAAGATGAAGGGACCTTTGCACTGTCTTGTGTGAGTTGGGTTTACAGACAGTGGTGAGGAACCAGATGGATGTTGGACACTGATCATGACTTTATGCACAAGCAGCAAGGGCTCCTGAGAGCTCAGTTATTATCTTGTCCCTAAGACTTGCCTGCTAAAACAGTAAGCTAAATGTCTTTTGATTGAGAATTTGAGATTACGAGAATTCCAAGTAATTATTTTGATAATTTTATGGTGTTTAGTATATTCCTGATCTTCAACTTCTTACTACTGTTTCCACCTACTTTCTCTTTCTTAGCGATCATGCATTTTTCTCTTTATTTTATAGGAACTGTATGCAATTTTTGAGGAAGCTTTATTTCTCATAAAAGTCCCTTAACCTACATCTATCATAAAAAGCTTTTTTTTCTCACTCAATTAGGACATGTTTTTGCTGGGTATAGTAGTATTGACTGCTAGCTGTGAATTTTAAAAACACGAAACACACAACATTTTAAGACCCTCTAGCTTTTGAAATTACCAGTGAGAAAGCAGCCATTCTACTCGTGGCCCTGTCTCTACATGAGATTTGGTGTTTCTGATTTGGTATATAACTTAGAGGTAGGGAAGGACCTTCTTTCTCATGACCAGAGATCTCGTGGTTGGTCATTTGTTGCAAGTGGTTTGAGTCTGGAGAGTCTGAACTTGACAGCAAGGAGAGCCCATGTAGTGGTGGCACATCCCTTTGGGTTTTCTCACTTTGAAATAACATTATTATACAACACCTAACTCTTAGTCTCCTGAGGATCAAGACTGGAAATATTTAATATGTAAATTTGTGATGACTAGGAAGCAAAGACTACAAATGTTAGAGATTTTTGAAAAGAAGTTAAGACTAGTTTCCTGTATTTCAGTGGAAGTTATTCTACTATCTATATTTTACAATTTTTTTTAAAAATTTGGATATCTATCTTTATTGAATTAACCTGAATTATATTTTCTTTCCTTGCCAGAACTAACCATTGGCTAAAATGTTTTGCATAAACTAAATTAGACAAGTGAAAAGTGACTTTTTCTTTTTATGTTTGTGTGCATGTGTGCAAGTGTGTGTTAGCACAAGTGAGTATGTTTTCATCTATGTTTGTGTGAAGAATTGTGTGTGTTTGCGTTGCATTGGCAATAGTACAAAGGTCAGCTCGGTTACCGTCATCAAAGTCCTTGGTGTACCCTTCATCATTCAGCTTACCGATGACAAAAGTGAAAGCTCGGAGGAACGTGTCTTCCAAAGCCACAAGTGCTGATGGAGCTGCCATCTGTGAAGAGAGGAGAGCTTCAGTCAGCTCCAAGAACATTCTGGCTCCCATTTGTTTGCATATTAATGCCATCAAACTGTGACATGTTCCTTGTTGGGACTGATTCCTTAGCACTTTCGATTCCATCAAATACCACAATAAAGGGACACTTTAGCTAACTTTTCATACTCCTGGCACATAACATTAAGTAGTCAGTGAAGCACAACTTTTTTTTTTTTTTTGACATTCTGCTGATGTGGGAAACTCTAAAAATCCCAATAAGCAAGATACATGACATGTAACAATTAATTAGGCAGAAAGAACAGGTCAGATTTCTAGTGACATTACCTTAAACATTTTTTTTAAATGTAAAAAAGAAAGGCAGTAACTGTTGATAATTTAATATCAGTGCCATATCACAGCACATAGTAGTTTTATGTACTGACCATATTCTATGTTTTCAGCTCTTATTTTGTGCATTTTTCCCTGGTTACTTAATGTGAATGAGTGTTAGCACATATCTATAAAGATTACCCTCATTATTATTTTTACTTTTACTCACAGGCTAAAGCAAAGATGCTTATCTTTCTCTAAAATAAAAAAATACTTTAAAATTAGACCAGTAATTTATAATAAAATCCATAATACTATTACCATGCTCTTATGCCTGACAGAACCTTTAAATTAAATTAATATAGGTCATCATTCTATCCAAAGTTTTCTCACATTGGAATGCTTTGTATTGTATAAATTATTAGCAGAGGAGAAATGTATGTAAAATAAAGTTATACGATTCTCAATATGAGTGACCTGGAAATACTTAAAGTCTTTAAATCCACTATAGAAAACATTATTTTGCTAAATCCTTCGATAAATGCCATGTGTCAGCTATAGCTCTGACATTAATAATGCTCATGTGGGTGATATTTAAAATCCTCTATAGATTTTACATACGCTTCGGAAATATAAAGTTACGTATCTATATCAAAATAGAAATCACTGATAAAGACAGGGTCTTCTCATAGGACAGACTAGTTGCTAAAATTTACTGCATATTCATTAAAATATTTCAATTTATAAAATAATTTATCTCTGTATACAAGGGGATACATAATTTCTGTGACATCAGAAACTGCAGGCATAAACTCAATTATAGTTGTGCTTTCTCATAAGAATTTCTTGACCTGCCAGTACCCAAATAACGACAGAGACTTACTGTTAAATATGTAACCTTGGCATTTATCCGAGGTTTGTTCTGATCTAGGAACTTACATCTTAAATTAATCTGTTTCTATTAATCTATGTTGTGCCATGTGGCTTTTATGTATTTTCCATTCTGTATGTGCAACATGTTCCAGGTCTCGCTGGCACCTACATTCTTCTACCATACCTTTCTTTTCCTGGAAGTCCCATCTATTATCTCCTGTCTAGCTGTTGGCAATCCAGTCTTTATTAAAGCAATCAAAAGGTTCCTTGGCAAAGACATAGCTTTACAGTATACAAGAAGATTATCCCATATAACTCAATAGCATCTTTGGGGGTTATTTGCCTCTTAATGTCTCATGAGAGATTTTATTTTATCTTTCTTTTACTTTTACTTTTTTATTTTTAAGGTGTTTCTATTTCACATCTTTAATTTTTATTTATTTATTCCCCCCCCTTGATTTTTATTATACATGCTCTTTGTGTATATATTATATATACCTTTCAGTTTTGTGTTTTTATGGGATTCTAAATTCTAAATGTACGCACATGAGTGAGTCTCTGGATCTATCTCTTTCTTGTGTCTTTCATTGGATTCTTTTACTTTTTGTTTGTCTGTTTGTTTTGTTATGTGGCAGTGTGGTAGGTTTTGTTTTACCTTATTTTCTATTCATGATTTTACTACTATCCCTTGGAACCCACTTTTATCTACCTTGAACTCCTATATTTTTCTAGGTCTTATCTCGTTCAACTCATTTAAACCTAGTTTCCTAAGTTAGTCTCCAACACAGAAGGGGGTGGATCTTTATGAGAGAGGAGTTGGATAGCAATTGTGATAGAGGGTGGGGAAAATCATAATCAGGATATATTATATGAGAAAAAAATCTATCTTCAATACAAAAAAAAGAGCTACAAGTATATACAAAAAGTTAATTCCTCCTGAAAGATCTCTGAACAAAATCCTGCTCCTATAAGTGCAGAGGAACGCAATGTTCATGATGTGTTATTCCTTAGGAAATGTAGATCTGTGAATAATTTTGAATTACATTTACAGAGGCCCATAGGCCACTGTAATTATCAAAAATACTACGTCCAAAAAGATATCATGTAACAAAAATAAAGAAGCTATTGTATTTATTCCTAAATTAAGTTTCTTAAGGAGACTTAACAATTTTATTTATTTTATGAAATAACTCTACTGACAAATACAAATTCTGCACTCTGTGCGCTGGCACCCAGTTACCGAGATTCGGACAAGGGGACTGGAGGTTAAAATACACAGACACACACAGACAGAGAGACAGTAACAAGGGTCATCCTTGAATTCCCCAAGAATGCCCCCTTTACTGTGTTCAGGGACAGATTACATAGAGATAGCCACGCCCCAGCCAAACCCAGCAGAAACCACTCTCCTGCCATCAGGAACTCCTGAAGGTCTCGTGCTCAGAGCAGCTATAGGCACTCAGATCAGGGGATTACAAGAAATTCAGGATCTGGGGGCTCACTTCTCCCAACACAAATCATGACAAGTCTCTCAGTTATATACTCACCCTCAGCAAATCTCACCTCAATCTAGTTTTTTAAATTAGTCTCCTAGTATTATTTAAGCAGTGTGGTATCCATTTTTGTAATTTTAGTAATTGTTAAGTGGGTTATGTAAATTTTTTAAAAAATGTAATTTGGCTTTTGTGAGTTTATTGTTTGTCATATAAACTACTGGAGATGTCATAGCCTTAAAACACAGATGCTTGATATCACAGTGTATACAGGTGGGGAGTCAGGGAAGAGTTAGAATGGGTTCCCTGATGAGGGTTTTAGATACTGAAAGTCACTGGGTCCACCAGGGCTTCATCATCCAAAGCTCAAGGGCTTTTTAAAGTTAGAAACAAAAATTATAGTTTGTCAGCAATTGACAATACAATTGTTTATTCATATAATGCTGATCTCCTAGTGGTGTTTTTCTCAAAATTCAAATTTCTCATAACACAGATTTCACTCTTTACTAATCTTATTTGAAAAAGTTATTCTCTAATTATTAGATATATATTCATGGTTGTAAAATCTTGGACTCATTCTATTGCAACTCAATACTCAATGTCTTAATATTACTTTACATGCTTCTGTAATTGGTTATATTTATACTTAAAATTCTTAAAGGTTACATCCATGAATTGGCATATTTTCTGATTTACAGCCTTCCACAATATTCAAAATAAGGCATCAAAGATGTACACAAAAAATCATGTCCTCTTCACCACTCTTGCTGTGAATAGTTCCCTGTTCCCCATCTAATTAAGGACATATCATTTTCCGTGTTTATAACTCAAAAATTTAGAAATCTTTGGATCAACTTTGAGGGTACTTTCCAAAGTTGGGTGAGATAAACTATAGATTACTTGTCTTGTTTTTTGTTTGTTTTGTATTTTCTTTGTCAGCAAAAGAATGGCTCTACAAAAAATGTCCATTTGTCAATCTACTTAATTTATGTTTCATAGGAATGGATTATTTTAAGGATTTTGATTTAAGAAAATTATCTGGGGTTTTTTTTTGGCAACTCCAATGTAATCAAAAGAGCAAGTCAGAACTTTTCAGGGAAAAGAAGGTGATACATTTGTATTATTTTGAAATATAAAATATTTGGCATTTTTATAGCAGAAATCAAAACCTAATAAAAGTTTTCAATCTCTGAATAGGTTGTCACTGTAAGAAGCTTCCTCTTATGTGGAAATGGGTGTAGATTTGGTGACAAGCACAAGGCAAAGTAATTTTTGAAAGAGCATGATAGAAGAAATCTTAAGAAATGTTTAACAAACTTTGTAAATATAAATATTGGAGAGTTTGCTAGGGAGAAATCAGCAGTGAGGAGTATTGTAGGAAAGCTCATCCTATTAAAGCATTTATGCCAAATAAGTAGCCTGGTGATGATACATGATTGTTAAAGTCTCGCTCACTAAAGCTGTGGGAGAAATGAGGCTCCTGCTATTAGGAACAGGAGAATTCTGAGTTAGTGGAAGATAACACAGATGGAAAATGTCCTGTAGGCTTGTAGAAGGTAGAGGTTGTAAATGATGATGGTGAGACGGAGACAGGTGGATCTCTCTGGGTTTCAGGCCAAGATGCTGTACAAAGCAAGTTCCAGGACAACCAGGACTGCACAGAGAAATCCTGTCAACACTGCCCCAACACCTACAACACACACAGAAACAAAAAAAGCCCAAAGAAAATCAACGAAAACAATTAGACTAAACTAAACAAAAAACACCATTGTAGAACATGTCCTAAACATATAACATATTGAATTATTTTTTCCCAAGAAAAATACATTGTATTTGATGACACAACAAAAGAAAAATAAATCAGTGGAAAACTATTAGAAAATAAGAGGAAAACAAAGCATGTGTAATAGCCTTTTGTAGGCAGGGGGATTTACAAAAAATAAATAATAAAAGAAAAACATTACCGTGAGAGAAACTAACAATTCATCATTTTAAAAGGAATGTGAATTTACATGTCCTTATTCCACAGTGCTCACTGAGATAGCCCAGTATGGGCTATTGGACACTTCACCACCTATTCACAAACTGCACAAAACAAAGAGTGTCATATGCACTAAATGCAGCCAAAGTCTACTAGCTAACGTAGAATCTGGTGGCATTGATTGCTCCAGATGATAAACTGTTAGCAATGTGCACTGTCATGATTATCATGGTGTTTTAGTTACTGCAAGTGTTCTCAAGTATCCTAGGGCAATGGCATATCGGCCTTAAACATTAAACAGTTCAGTTGGGAGGGAGAAACATATTCTTGTCCATCTTCATAGTATCTGGATTTATATTCTAAGGGAAGGTGAGAAATGAAAGGACTCTCCATCAGTAGCATGGGAAAAAAATCTTATTTGATACTTTATACACCTTTCTTACCTTTGACTCTTTCTCCTTTGACTACAGATTCTATGAGGAAAGTGGATTTGCCAGCCCAGTTTTCTTCCTTTCCCACAGCTCTCTGTTACAGGAGAGTCTTGGTACTAGTTCTAGCAGGTTGTTAAGGTTAGAAACTGTTGAAATGGTTATGAGTTCTATAGTCATTGTAACAGCAGTTGTTCTCCAATACCTATTCATTATGTAAAATAACTATTACAATAAACTGTAACTTCAGTCCATATGCTTCTCATTACAGAGATGGAGTTAATGAAAACTAAAAACATTCCTAAGAAGACTCATTAGCAAAATCCTGCCCAACCCCCCCCCATCTATGTGACTACACAGTTAAACTGTAGATGGCTACAGTGAACTGAAAAAAATTACAAGAGAATATGTAAATTCCAAATACATATTTGTAACACAACAAGCTTCCAGATAATCAAAGGAATGCAATTTAAGACAAAAGATGCATTTTTATTTATGTACTTGAATGATTTTTGTAACAAAATTGTACACTGAAATAAGCTTGCCTCCGAAATAGTTGAAGCATTGTAATTTAGCGAAGTTTCTGGCAAACAATTCAACAATGTTTATCAGAAGTTTGTCATAGCTGTTCATCTTTTTTCCTGTAATTTTCTCATTTATAAAACATTTAATAACACAAAAACAAAGCATTAAACTGTCACTAATTTTAACATGTGCATCAACGAAAATAAAAACATAAAAGTTATAATAATCAACACGTGAAATTCTTCATTCACATTTTTGTAGGAACAAAAATTATTTTTATTTTCTAAAGTGGAAATGGCTTGATGGCACTTCACCAATAGTTTGTGGATATATTCCAAATTTTAATAATATGTCAAGCTGTGGTGGTGTATGTCTTTAATCCCAGCACTTGGCAGGCAGAGGCAGGCAAATCTCTGTGAGGGCAAGGTCAGTCTGGTCAACAGAGTGAGTTCTAGAAAAACCTTGTCTCAGAAAACCAAAAAAACCAAAACAACAATAAAAGAAAAGCCAAAAACAAACAAGCAAGCAAATCTTTAATACTATATGCTTACCTTTTGGAAAGGGCATTATTTTTTCATATAATTTTATGATTTAAAAATTTATATAAATGGAAACAATAACTAATTTTTTGAAAAGTACAGAAAATATAAAAAAGAACAGATTAGTAAAGACTATTGTCTGCTACACTACACTTGTTAATATTAAGAGTAGATTAATACAGAAGTTCTACAAATTACCATCATTCTTCAGTATCTAGTCAAAGCCTGTGAAACATATTATTTTCTCTACTTCTATTTATTTTCTCGCCTTTCAATTTTTAAATAAAAGTTGTTTTATTTTTCAACAGAGCCTTGCTTTGTAGCCTTGGCCATCCTAGAACTTGAATTCCTCCCGGCACAGACTAGGAATGTTCTATCATATTGGATACCTTAGTCTCAATAGCAATTTCTCATAAAGAGTTTTCCAAGCTTAGACAAGCAATATGATTCAAGTTTTTTTTTGTTAGAGGTTCAGAACAGTCATATTTAAGTGCAATTAGGTATTAATATCTAGAGCAAAATGTTTAAATTATCTGTTACATTTTAAATGACACTTTTTCTATTTCTTATTACTATTATTGTTATATACTAACCAGTCTTGACTGTGGGTTTTAGATTTTTATAATGAATAACAGGCATGCCTTCCTAATTATTACTTAGCAAGGACATAGTATACTAATTGAAAAAGATTTAAAAAGATGTAATCTTTGCCACAAAGGTGTAATCTTCTGTTGCAATAAGAGCAGCTTGTTGGTTCCTGGCTGCTCAGTCCTATAATAATCACACAGAAACTATATTAGTTAAATCATTGCTTGGCCCATTAGCTCTAGCTTTTTATTGGATAACTTTTTCATATAAATTTAATCCATC
>NC_022009.1:98902482-98904657 GCF_000317375.1 Microtus ochrogaster
AAACACAATAATATACACAATACAGGTTCTCTGTGTATTTTTAATATTTAAGTGGCTTATTTTTTACTGTATTACTTTTTAATATTTCTGTACTCTATCTTTTTAAATACTTTTCTGTCATTTTTTAAAAAACCATTTACTTTTTTCATGACTCTCTATATTCTTTATCTTCTCCCTCCCAAGCCTACATATATAACATTATGCTATATGTTATACCCATTTTGATTTTTTCGTTACACCTCTGTATTAAACACACACACATACACACAAACACACAGTTGTTTTGTATACCAATTTAATCATGAAGATGATGGCTTTCAAAACATTTAATGCTCTTCTTTATAGAAATCATCCAAATTATTTACTTGTAGCACATGAAGACCAAATTAATATTCTCTAAGATACTTTGATTACAATTTAAAATTGCTTTCTTTCTTATGATTACACAGTTCTATAAACAGAAAAAAGCCCTTTTGTAGAAAAACCAATGAATGGAAACAAAATTGTATGCCTATCCTAAGTAGAGTTTTCTATAAGGCCCTGATCACATAAATGTACATGCATTTATACCCAAAATATTGTTTCGATTTCTGAAACTCTATTATATATAACCTTAAACTTAGTGATTGTCAAGACCCAAGTATTTTCTTTTTATGAAAACCTCTCTGAGAAGAATTAATGTGCAGCATTTATCATGAGTTTAGAAATGTGCTTACGTCCTAAGTGACAGTCTGAATTGTCACATGCAGTGACCATGTATCAAGGAATTACAACAGCATTAGGTAGAACAGCAGGTCCATTTGTTCAAACGCTCCCGGAACATATGAGTGATGTTCTCTAACAAGGTCCCTAGGGAAACAACTTGCATCCATCACTGCCTGCATTCGAGCTGGAAGATAACTATTTTAAACTGTGCTGGAATGCGTCACTCTTCAGGATGGAAATAAAGTGCATGTCAGAGCCTGGAGAAGACTGCAGTGTAGAGTGCATAATGAGAAAGATATGACAGAATTCACTAACTGCCGTTTTTGTTTTCACATTTTATATGCTGTATATAAATGTGAGAAAATGAGACAAAAATATAATTCCATGAGACTATTAGCCTATTATAATAGACACAGATTTAAAAATACATTGTTGTAATTATGCATTTTGTATTTAAATTGAAATAAATTTGATATATTTCATATATATATATATATATATATGTATAAGACAATACATAAGGCAGTATACTTTTGTGAAATCATCACTACTCCAGACAACACGGACATCTGTAATCTGAGTATCAGCTTGCAAGCACCTGGAGAATAGATGGCCTAGTTAAACCATTCAGAAGCTCTTGAAGCACGGAAGTTTTGAAGTATGAATAACCTTTTAATACCAAAGACATTGTATTTATTTGTTACTATGGAGAAACTAATGTTTATCACCTAGCATCTTTATTTTTATTTTTGACTGAACACCTTGAAACGTTACTAATGTTCTACCACTGTGTGTAAAATGATTTGATTGAATATTTGATAACTGAAAAAAACTGAAGTCTCAACACCTCCTTGAACTTATGTAAAGAAAGCAATGCAAAGATTCAGAAATATAGATTTGTAAAATATCACATTGTTCAGCCCTGCCATAATCAAACCTTTGAGTAGTGAAAAATAGAAATTGTAAATTTAGTTAATTTCTCACTGCTGTGATAAAATATATCCATACCAATGGGACAAAGGGTAGGGAGGATTTGTTTTGACTTAAAATTACAGGAAAATATAATCTACTGTGTCAGAGAAAATATAACATCAGGCTGGGAAATCATAAAAACAGGAGTCAGGTACTGGCTCTTCACATTGTACCTCTCTACTCATGAAGCAGTGAGAAAGCAAGAGGTATAGACAATGTATACAGCATCAACAAGGGCTGTTGCTAGTGATTCATTTATTCCATTAAGATACCAGATACTAAAGGTTTTACAGCCTTCAGGAATAACACCATCAGCTGGGGTCTAAGTATTCCAACATGTGAATCTTGGGGGAAGGGTTACACATTTAAATAACAATAGAAGCTGTTGTAATATGAGCGGTGTGGCTGCGTCCCCAGCACCCCAGCCGCCTGCTAGCTTATGCCCTGAAATAATTACATGGACACTGTATTCTTTTAAACACTGCTTGGCCCATTATA
>NC_022009.1:98904862-98912409 GCF_000317375.1 Microtus ochrogaster
AGGGCCAGCCAAGCAGTTTCTTTATTTTTTTAACCAATGACCTTCCTCCATCAAGAAGCAACTCATTCAATCAGGTTCTAACAGATATGTAATAGACTGTAGTAGGAAGGCTCTTACATGTTTGCACTAAAGAATCTGTGGTCAGTAAATACAATAGAGCTCCTGGTAGGGGTGAGCACTCATAGATGACATTGATTCAGTCTTATAACAGACCAAGGAGAAATGATAAGAAATTTGATACAATTTTGATGAATCGACAAATCTCCTGACATATATTGGGAGGTATAATAGTGGGAGATTGTTCAATATGAATTAATATTAAAGGAATTATATACTATAAATCTGTTCTGCTTCAAAACTGCAACTCCATAAAACAGAAATTTTAATCTAACCAGCGTTCAGGTACCTGCATTGAGATCATTTTTTCAGCTTAGCTGCTTACACACTTGGAACCATTAATCAGATAATGATATCAGATAATAACCACAGGCTTATCGGTTATTTAAATGATTAAATATTGAATACATGGACACTCGTTTCTAGTGATCAACATGTCCTCAATAGGAAGATCATGGCACATTGTGGGATTATGTATGTATGGTTGAAATTTGTTTTCTTCTAACTCCCAAATATGGTTGAAAAAAATCAATAGTAATCACTTAGTTGTCTTTTGAATTGTATTTTCAATTTGAACAACAATGAAATAAACATTTTGTCTCTTTTTAAATTAGATATAACAGATAATAAGATCAATAAAGCTGAATCAGTTAAATTGAGTCACCCGAAGGTTGGGAATTAGGTATAAACTGTCAAGCAGAAGATGATTCTGCCCAGGTGCTGTGGGGTTCATCTCTGTCCAGGATAGCTTGTAGTCAACATTACCTGACTACACATATTGCAGTGCCAAGGTTTGAGTATAGAATAACATATGTATGATTTAATAATAAATTGGAATGTTCTTGATACTCTAATAAAATACCATCTTATCGTATTTCTCTATGACAAGAAATCCTAGTTCAATCTTTTAGCAAAGGTAGTGTGATAAGTATTTCAGAACAGATTGTCTAAGATAGTGTCTCTTGCTGTGTCCGTCAAACACTGTAAAAATTATATCTTACCATGCATGTATAAACATTTCCAAGACCTGACTGATCCAAATACAAGTCATTTTTTATTTTATTTATCTCAAATAATCAATGTTCAATGGTGATTTATAGTTAAATGGTTAATAAATACTAAAGCAAATATTAGAAATTACAAAAAGGTTACTTCATATGCTCAGATGATAGATATGTGGAAAATCCTTGCTAAAGTCTTTGTTAAGAAGGACAGGGCTTGCATAGTCTAGATAAAATTGTCATATAAATCTCATAACTAATTTTTAACATTAATTAATTAAAATACTTGCTATTTCTTTAGGAAAAATAAATATACCAACACAAGTCAAATGATTTCCTCTATGATTTGTCTTTATTTCTAAATAAATGCTGCATATAACAAACCAAGATTCCCAGGCTTTTGTCTTGATGTACAGGAAAACACACAAAACCAGAAAGATTAAAAAAAAAATACCAATTCCACATTCAGTAGGAGTTCCTAGTATTCTGAGGCCTACAGAAGGAATATTCATAATCACAATTTTATTACTATGGTTCATATAAATGGAGCTAATAAGATATTTTCTACCTTCATGCCATGGTTATGTGCTTTTCAAATTTAATTTTCTAAAGAATGACTTAAAATTCATGGTAAGTATTAAGTAATCAGTTGAAACATTTTTACCCCTTTGAATCCAATGAATGCCCCAAGGATGGAGTAGTCCTCTCAGTCACGAGGAACAAATAAATGACCACCCCCTCAAAGAAACGTGACACTGTATCTAGGCAGTAGTCATCAAGGGCCCACAGCAGCAATAAAGGGTTGTGATTTAGAGGGAGATGAGATGGTGAGGGATGTATTTGACCAAATTACATTGTACACATGCATGAAATTTTCCAATATTTTTTAATTGAGTGACCTTCCTTAAAGTCATAAGTGTCCTTGCTCTAACTTCCACCCACTCTGTAGCAAGAAACTTGAATTAACCAAAGTGGGTTATGTACATTGAAGATAGGAAAAGGACAGAGGATTTGGAAAGAGTCATTTAATGGATGGGAGTTGAGGTGATTATGGGTAAAATAAAACAATACTCAAAGTATAAATATATAAAACTGAACCAAAAAATATAAAAATAAAAACTAAAAAAAATCATATTACTCTATGAAAACACCACACATATAAGAAAAACTCAGGTAATTTATGCATTATCACTGGTTAATATATTAAAACAATGCCACAGGAGGCCCTAGCAACTCATTGCTTCAATTTGTACTAAATATTATTTAGGAATGAAATATAAAAGAAATAATAATATAAATATACTTCCATTTCACTCCAAAGCTATTTTTATCAAATTATTAATGGAAACATATATACATATATTGAAATATATTTAATTGAGAATGTATATTTAAATGAGAATAATTTTGAAATTTTCAACATATATATGATGAAATAACACTGTAACAAATATCCTAATTAGAAGTTCATGTTAATTATTATTTTTTCACGTGAATGTGGAACAATATTTTTTGAATCTACCCTTTAAGTGCTCACAGTAATTATACAATAACTTCGATGAATAACAATACAGATTTTGGACAATTTATACAAACAGGGAAAACTAATAAATATTCATGCTTATCACTGCCTGAATCTAAATATTCCAATATATCTCTCACACTTCTTGTTTTGGAAAATAAGTGAATACTGAATTATAATTATAGCAGCAACTATTCCTTTTAGATTCAAAGCTGAATTCTAAATCAGTGATAAGGCACCAAATTGGCTGGTTTACATAATATGGAGGAGTACAGAAGGAAGAGCCCGGAGTGTAATTACTGGCAGTTGAATAATCAGTAACTTGTGCGTATTTAAAACAGCCCATTAATGTGACACAAGCATCCATGAACATTTATGAGCAATTAATATTCTGAAAGTCACAGAGATGGAGATCATAGCCTAAGCAAGGGTATTCACACTACCAAGTTAGTTGCCCCTGTTTTTATTTCTTTGACATTCTCAATCAAAATGATTTTTTTCTGTTTTAAAGGACAAGTGAACTTTATATTCAAAAATCAATTTATTACAATTTAATTTTAATATGCAGACATTTGTTTATTAAGATTTAATACATTTTTATTATTCACCAGACTCTCCAAACTATCCATTTCCCTACCAATGATGTTTAATATTCAAGAGAAAACATTTAATTGGGTTCACAAAGAAAACAGGAATACTTTGTTTCAAAAATGTTATCTTTATGCTCTTAGCAAAAAGGGAACTGTTTAAAATGTTTTCTATAGCTGAAATTGAAGTCATTGCTTCATTGCTTTGAGTCTGTGTATGTGCCTATACTGTTCTGTGTGACTCTAAATTTGTCAGAAAATAAATATCAACTTTCAGATTACATTATTCCTTTTTTGACACTCTTAGTTTTCAAAATTATTTCTATCAAATTTGGAACAGGAAAAAATATAGTTTTAATTTCCTTCATTAAATTTTATAAAAGAGATAACAAAATAGATTTTAAGTATCACATCATATCTTACCAAGTTTGTTATCATTATTATTTATATTTTTATAACTCAACAGGAATATATGTGCTTTAACATTTCAAATGTACATAAAGAACCATGCATTTTAAAATGTGTTGCTTCAATTTTTTACTAGTTTTATTAACTTGAAAAAACTGTTATGCAATAAGAAACAGTTTTGAAATGCCTTATCTCTTCAGACTTCAGTAGATAGTCATTTACATTTGATAAAAAAATTATGAACTATTGGGAACACTTTCCAGAATTTTTTTTCTTTAAGACTTAAACTCAGGATGAATGGCTAGTGGACAAATTGTATGTCATGAAACTCCATCCCCACCTGGATATATCTCTTTAAATTAAGTTTTTTTTTAAAAAAAAAAAACCAACATCTAACTTAGAAGGCTTTTTCCACTCTGAAGAAAAGGCTTTTGACACAATTCAGTATGTTTGAATAAATTTCAAGGTAAAAATTGGCAGAGATCTCAATTTTAAAAGTAGAAAAATAGCATGAACAAACTCACTCTTCATTTCGATGAAAACAGCTTAACTATTTTACAGTGAAGGATCATGTTATTTTGTATATGTCTATAATTTTGATATTATCATACAATAGCATACACACAAACACACACCTTACATATACACATAAAATAGTAACAATAATATTTATGATTCAGACTGCACATTTTTAAGAAGAGGATTGTAGGAAAAAGGGATAAATCCTAAAGCAAGAAATATTTTATATTAAATTAAGAACCCCATGATTATAAATGTTGAATTCTTATAATAAATGAATTTTTTAAAAATTATAATTGAAGAAGTAGGTACACATATTTTTAGAAACGCTGTGCTTATGCATTCATGGTAAAAAGTCGACATTTATTTATTTATTTACTTATTTAAAATTTCCACCTCCTCCCCACCTCCCATTTCCCTTCCACTCCTCCCACTCCCCTTCCCCCTCCCTCTCCAGTCCTAAGAACAGTCAGGGTTCTCTGCCCTGTGGGCAGTCCAAGGTCCTCCCCCCTCCATCCAGGTCTAGGAAGCTGAGCATCCAAACAAATCAGGCTCCCACAAAGCCAGTACATGCAGTAGAATCAAAACCCAGTGCCATTATTCTTGGCTTCTCAGTCAGCCGTCATTGTCTGCCACATTCAGACAGTCCAGTTTGATCACATGCTTCATCAGTCCCAGGCCTTGAGACCAGCTAGACTGGAACTGATGGAGCATGTGATCAAACCGGACTCTCTGAAAAGTCCACATTTTTAAGCAAACATGTTGCATCTTCATGATGTAGTTTCATTGACAAACCCTAAACAATGAACTATCATCAATGGTAATCATTTGGAATCCATCATGTAGGGTGTGCAACACACATAGGAAAGCCCGCATGGAAAAATAATCACGGCAGCATGAGCAGGGCTATGCTAAGATACAGAAATGTTGTCTTGGAGCACACACAAAAGTCTGATGAACCTGAAACGACCCTATCCTATAGCCATACTGATGAATATCTTGCATATCACCATAGAACCTTCATCTGGTGATGGATGGAGATAAAGACAGAGACCCACACTGGAGCACCGGACTGAGCTCCCAATGTCCCAATGAGGAGCAGAAAAAGGGAGAACATGAGCAAGAAAGTCAGGACCACGAGGGGTGCACCCACCCATGGAGACAGTGGGGCTGATCTATTGGGAGCTCACCAAGGCCAGCTGGATTGTGACTGAAAAGCATGGGATAAAACCGGACTCTCTGAACATGGCGAACAATGAGGGCTGCTGAGAAGCCAAGGACAATGGCACTGGGTTTTGATCCTACTTCATGTTCTGGCTTTGTGGGAGCCTAGCCAGTTTGGATGTTCACCTTCCTAGACCTGGATGGAGGGGGGAGGACTTTGGACTTTCCACAGGGCAGGGAACCCTGACTGCTCTTTGGACTGAGAGGGAGGGGGAGAGGAGTGGAAGGAGGGGGAGGGAAATGGGAGGCTTGGAGGAGGCGGAATTTTTTTTTCAATTAAAAAAAAGTCTGATGAAAAAAAGTTTTCCTTTCAATTATTTAAAAATTAGTGGATTTCTAAAATCATGGAGAGTAAATTGATAACAACAGACTCTAGTGATCAAATAATAGTGATAATAAAGATAACTTTTATTTTCTATTCATGTCAGTTTAATCACAAATTCATTAAATAGATGTATGTATATGTGTCTGTGTTTGTGTGGTATGTGCATATGAGTATGTGTGTTTTTTCTAGTTAATATGTATGTGCCCCCATTCCTGTACAGGCATAGGAAAGAGTGTCCGCCTCAAAAACTTTCTGTCATAGTACCTCAAGAAGTCTCCCACCATCTTGGAAGCTTCCATTTCAGCTGAACAAGTTAGCTAGTGATCTCCAGGTATCAGGTTGTCTCCACCTCCCAGTGCTTGTGGTTATAGGCATGTTTAGCCATAACTTCCTTTTTACATGTGTGCTAGGAATTCAAATTCATACGTATGCGTTCAGAGAAAATATTCCCAATCATTATCCATTCCTCAGTACCTACCGCAGGATTTTCCATATGGATTATTTCTGTAGAATAGGCATGAGCATCTGTGAAATGCAAGGATCACTGGCAAGCCTCTTTTATTGGGAGAGACTTCACAGAGAAGAGCGCATGTGATACAGCTCAAGAAGTAACACCGTGGAAAAGAACTCCAAAAATGCCAAAAGGAACAGGAAATGGTGGGGTCAAAGTTCAAAGCAAATAATTTGGGAATTCAAGGAGAAGGCATTTTGTGAAAAAAATATAGAAGTAAAAGACCAATATGTTTACTTTCAAATGCAAACCTAATTAAGAAAATGTGCAAAATCAGATTTGTATAATTATATGTTATAGTATTTTAGGCTAATATTAAACAACTTACGAAAGTTGGACAACAGAGAGAAAATGAGAACCTCAGAAACTTTATACCCAGAGTTATCAACGTAAATATTGAGATCAGTCTCACTGAAGAGAGACAAGAAAGTGGATACAATTGCTATAACATTACATTTGCACATGTGTATGTGCGCGCGCACACACACACATCCTTAGAAAGACAGAAAATGCTAGCAATCATCTCTCCAGATAAGCCCTTCAGTATAAAAATTAAAAGCTTGTTACAATTAGATTGATATTTGTCTTAACAATGAAGATAACAATGAAGATAATAAAAATCTAATAAAATCCACCTGTGTATGTTTTCTACCATCTCAGGAATTTCTGTACCTTGTCAGATCAGCGTTCATTAAAAGAACACAGCCTCTTGGAAAATGTGATGACTTCAACTGATGGAAAATAATGTACTAAGGTAATAGAATGGGTAGATTTGTCTACCCCATCTATCTTACATCCTAAAAACTTCCAACAAATCTTGGACCACAATCCCATTAATCTTGCCAGTAAGAGGTGCTGAGCAGTGCTGTATATCACAACAAGCCTGGACCAGAGCTCAGGCAGCTGTCAGACTAGCAGTATTTAGTGATGGAACCAGACATAAATTCCCAGTAAGAAATTTTCAACCGAAGAATTAATCACATAAGCTTAACCACTATGTTTATTTTTGTTTAACATATGTATGTATGCTTGTATTAAACGTAAATACATTTTCCATTTGTTTTAAATCTGGCATAATTTATATGACAAAAATGCTAATTTAAATATTTATATTAACATTCTGATGGTATATCTCAATTATGTATGAAAATATAAATTTTGTAAGGAAATTTGCCATGGCTTTTGTAATAGCTTGAGCATGTAATCACCACATACACTTCATAGAAATTATACAAATATAATTATTCATTACTCCTTAAATTTAATAGAAATTATATAAATATAATATAATCATAAATTAAAATTTTATCTGTTTTTTCCTTATAGGAATAGA
>NC_022009.1:98912954-98929422 GCF_000317375.1 Microtus ochrogaster
AACAAAGGAAGCTTCAAGCTACCTGAAGCCATCAACTGTCAAAACCTCCTCCTTTAGGACAAGGCCCTGAAAGTTCATCCACAAGCCTGCTAGAATAGTGTTTGGCTTAACTTGGTGCAGGACTTGGGTAGGCAGTGACAGAGACTGTGAGTTCCTGAATATGTTGGTCCTGATATGCTCAGAAGACACAGATTTAGTCCAGTCTCCCTAAGTAACTGGCTCTTACGTCCTTACAACCTCCTGTTTAGTTATGCTCTATGAGGCAGGATTGACAGAAGATATGTTTACCTTTTCTTAATAAAGTCATTCCAAATTCAATTATACTCTTTAGTAACTTTCCTAACATCTGACTTTTCTAACTGCACTAGTCCTATGACTAGTCTGCTGGGATCATTAACAAAAACAACGGCAAGATCCGTGTTGGTGGCTTCCTCTCCCCAGAGATTCAAAGCTGTGATAGAAAAGGAATTGCTCCCATAAGGAAATAAGATTGTCTTAGTTAGGGTCTTTATTGCTTGTGAAAAGACACTATGACCACAGCAACTCTGTCAAAGAAAACATTTGGTTGGGGTGCTTCACTTAAAGGTTCAGAGGTTCAGTTCATTATCAACATGGCACAGAGTCTGGAGTTGTGCAGGAAGACGGGTGCTGGAGCTGGGAGTGCTACATCTTGCAAGCAACAAGAAATCAATTGACTGTCACACTGAAGGAAGCTTGAGCAAAAGGAGACCTTAAAGAGTACCCCAATGGTGACACACTTGCTTCAACAAGGCCACACCTTTTAGTAGTGCCACTCCTGTTGGAAATCATCTTCTTCCAAAGCTTCCATAATGATTCGTAAGATTTTTCACATTATTTTAAAAACTAACAATTCTTTAATATTCTACAGAAATGAAACTCAAATTATTAAATAAGGTACCTAAAAGATATTATAGATACACTTTTTTTTTTTTTGGTTTTTCAAGACAGGGTTTCTCTGTGGCTTTGGAGCCTGTATAGATACACTTTTAAAACAATTAAAAGATAAAATAAAATGTTTGAAGGCATTTTCATGCTTCAAAGTTCATTGTATTACAATATTATATGTATATTTATATAACTACATTGAAGCTCACTGTATACTGCTTATAGCATACATGTGAAAGAAACAAATAAATTCATCACAGTTTAAAGTAGTTTAAACTGAATTTTTTTAATTGTTAAAAAAATTGGATATAAACTATTTATAAAAATATTTATTGTATATCATTAATATTTGACTAATAATATTAATTTAAATTAAGTATTATTATGTTATTGTTCCATTGGAAATTTGTTATTATTTCAATAAAATTATATCATTCAAAATGATTTGCAGTCTATTCTGACATATTTCATTAGCTATAATAGTTTTCAGTATTCTTTAAGCATCCTAGTTAGGGGCACCGACTCTAAGTTTTCAACTAACATATCATCTTAGTGAAAAGTGCAGTGAACATGGCAAAATGCCAGAGCTGTCGGAACACTGTGGATAGTAGATAAATGCTATCAAATAATTGCGAATAACTGTTTAAGAGGAGAGAAAGGTTATCTTTCTTGTCAGAGAGAGAGTGCTGCGTTTTGAAACTCTCTTACTTTGAACAGAATATTGCATTGACCAGATACTCAAGATCTGAAAGAAACACAGTACGACGTACAAAATAATTTTCACTTTAAAGCAACTTAAAAATATCACAGTCCACTGTGCTGCATATATTATATCAAGACTTGGTGAAGCCTCAGATCTTCTGTGACATTACACTTACAATCACTAAATCATTCATTTTTATCCAAATACACGTGAATAATTTTCAAAGATTCTTAATACTTCATAGTATATAGATGGCATCATCAAATGTTTACATTTCTCTTCAATAAAAACATTATTTATAATTATTCATCTTAAATCAAAATGAAGCCCTTGCCAGTAGTATGCATGCTTTAAAATTTATATAAATTTATTTATATATTTATGTATTTCTTGATGATGGAAATAATTTCCAAAAATATACCATTATGTACATCATAAGTACCATAAAATTATAATACTTAAGTTAATTGTAACATTAATTATACAATATAACACTAAGGGACCACAGTTGTGTTTGCCACTTATATTTGCCCAATATGTTGCTTTTATTGTATTATTATTTCTATGATTTAGAATATAATGCCATATATAGCTCTGCATAATAGAATGATCCAATAAGGATAACCAAAACATATATTACTTGGAATATTTAACATTTAATTTGCAGAAAAATGAAATTAATGTCAGCAATTTTAAAATATGAGGTGTTATTATTAGCCATAGTCATCACAGTATATAATGTTTCTCTTGAACTAAATCTTCTTTTGTACCTGAAATTTTGTACCAAGTGGTGAATGTACTTATAATGACCTCCTATTCCGTCACTCTGTTTTATTTCTAAGGATATGCATATCAGGATCTACAGAGAAGTAAGTTATGCCTGATTTTGTCTTTTGAGACTATTTTGTTAATTTACCATGATTTCCCCAAAGTTTAGAAATTTATCTTAAGTAACCAGTATAAACTGCACTCACTCCATACACAGAAGCACAGATATTCACAAACAATATACAGCTACATATACATATGCACATGCATACTGTCACTAATGAGTGTCTAAGTAGATTTCATATCTAACTACTGTAATTATCAACTCCCTGAGCATTATAGTTTACATTTATTTCTGACATATGAATCACAATTTCCATCAGAAGGATGGCTATCACAAGAAATTGCTGAATTATATGCTACATCTAACCTGAAATTTCTGAGAAATATCCATTGTCTTTTCTACATGTATAACCCTGACAGTAATATGCAAGTGTTTCTTTTTCTCTGCACAGTTAGCAGTACTTAATAGAATTTCCAATGTTTTCCATAATAGCTATAATAAATGGATTGGATATGAAAATCTAAGACTTGGAAGTCTCAAAACATTACATGAAAGTATGCATGACAAGCTCTCTGTCTTTGTTCTCAAACGCTGTTGTTCTTTGTGTTGTGAAAGATCCTTAAAATAATAGACAATAAAGGAAGAACAAACAAATTGGAATGCACCAAAATGAAATATCATAAAAGCAAAACAAAAATCAATAGAAATTGTTGAAGGAGGCTGCTTGTTGGTTCCAAGCTGCTCAGCCCCAAAATAACCATACAGAAACTGTATTAATTAAATCACTGTTTGGTCCATTAGCTCTAGCTTTTTATTGGCTAACTCTTACATATTAATTTAGCCTATTTTTATTAATCTGTGTATCACCATGTGGCTGTTGTTTATCAGGTAAAGTTCAAGCATCATCTCTAGTGGAGCTACATAGCTTCTCTCTGAGTCCACCCTTCTTTGTCCCAGCATTCAGTTTAGTTTTTCCTGCCTATCTCTGTTCTGCCTTGCTCTGCTATTGGCTCAAAGCAGTTTCTTTATTTACCAATGGTATTCACAGCATACAGGCAGAAATCCCACATCAAGAAAGAAGATACAATATATTGAAATGAACAAACTGTTTCAGCACCATATGCTTGATAACAGATTGATATCTAAAATATACAATGGTCACATGGAACCCAATGGCAACATGATAAATAATAACATTTTTTTAAATGTATAAGGATTTCAGCCTGTTACTCAGCCTTGTATTCCCTGTTCTTAGAGAACCAAACTGGACAATCTCATGTTCAAGACCAGCATGTGCAACTTAATAAGAATAAAAAATAAAAAGAAGCCAGGAGTGATAGTGCATGCCTTTAATCTCAGCACTCTGGAAGCAGAGGCAGGTGGATTTTTAGTCCAGCCTGGTCTACAATGCATGAAGGGCATTTTTTTTCCATTATTGTAGCTGAGCTCTTGAAGTCTCACCTCTTGCTGTTTCTTTTTACTTTCTGACCATATGGCAATGGACTCTGTTGTTCTAGGCCCATAATTGGCCTCCTCTTTCTAGTTCTTGACATCTTAAACACATTATTTGTTTAAAGGCTTTATAATGGTATATATAATGCTGAATGAGCCCAAGTATCTTTTACGTTGAATGCTCTCCTTTACTTATTTTGAGAGATGGTAAAGTGTTTTGAGACACAGTGATGACAAATTAGCTGTGCTCCCATTTAGAGGAGGTGTAAGGAGCTAAAGGTGTACTGAAGCTAAAAAAGTTCAACCTTTCATCTAGTTACATGAATAAAGCAAGATAGTAACAAAACAGATGAGAAATCTAACAGCGTGGATTTAGGAGATGACACAACAGATAAAGGCAATTGCCATTAAACTCAATGATCTGAGTTCAATTCCTGGGACTCACATGTGAGGAGGAAATTAGTGATTCACAAAAGTGGTCATTTGATCTGTATACAAGTGCTGTGACATTGTGCTTTCCCAACACAAATCAACCAATCAACAAACAAAATAAAAAATAAGCAAAAAAAAAAAACCCCAAACCATAAATACAACAAAAGCACAGAGGTGACACTGCCAGTGGAAGAGTCACTCTCTAGAGCCAGAAAGAAAGTATCAGTCTGGCATTATTAAAAATCAGAATCACCTGGAAGCAGTGGATCTGACTTCTGACCTCTGAAGAAGAACTGCTGTTCCAAACTGAACATTGGGCAAGATGCTCTGTTGAGAACTGGATCATGCTTCAGAAAATGTTTGTGTGGTAATGATCATACTGCTAATGCAAAAAAAAAAAAAAAAGTGGAAACATATTTTCTATTCAGTCCTAAATAGGATGTCATGAAACACTTCCCCTCAGGGTTCAGGGATCTAAGCTGACAAAGAGACAGAAAGATTGTAACCTCCAGAGGAGATGAATGACATAAGGAGACAGTGTCTTGCAGACACACAAGACTGATGAACATGCGAACTCAGAGAGACTTGGCAGCATGCACAGTTCCTCTCAGTTTTTTAAATTGAAAATTGAAAATTTTATTACATGATTTATTCTGATTTTATTACATGATTTATTTATGGTTTCCCTCTTTATGTTCCTTCTATTTCTTTCCACTTCTCTTCCTATCTGGATCCATTCTCATTCTGTCTCTCATTAGAAAATAAAAAAAAAGCTTGTAAGGGAATATAATAAAATAAATATAAGATAATATCATAAGGTGAAAACCAATCAGAATTAAATAAAACAAGCAAACAGAGGGGAAAGAGTCCAAGAGGAGATATAAGAATCAGAGACTCTTTCCTTAATTGAGCATGAAGCAATACTTCCCACCAATAGAACTTGGTGAGGGGAAGACGAGTCACGATAGCTCAGTGATGTGCCTGGAAGGAGTTAGGAGCACACTGTCACACAGGAGGTATTTGAAAACAATGTGTGTGTGTGTGTGTGTGTGTGTGTGTGTGTGTAGGTCATTGGTAAACCATGGGTGTCTTCCTCTATTACTCTCTACTATATGTATTTTTAAACTTATATTTGTGTGTGTTTGTGTGTGTGTGTGTGTGTGTGTGTGTTTACATGTTCATACTACTAAGAGTGTGTAGAGAGGTCAGAAAAAAAAAAACTACAGGTCTCTGTTCCCCTCTTCTAGCAGGAGTGTTATAAGGATGGAATTTATGTCCCCAGACTTTACAATAAAGAAAAATGTGCCTTTATCCACTGAGCCATCTCAACAGCTTGTCTTTTTTTGTTTTTTTTTTCCAACCTGGGCCGGTTCACCCCTCCTTAGGCAACCTGGTGGTCCTCTGCTCTCAGAAGATCATCATATTGATGACGACTTTAATATAGACACCCAATCAGCATAGCACACTGCAGCCCAGAACTCCTGGACTCAAGCAATCCTCCTGTCTCAGTTTCCTGGGTAGCTGAGACTATAGGCATGCACCACCGTGCCCAGTCCATCTTTTTTTTTAAGATTTTATTTTACAGTTCTTTGTTTGTTTATGTGTCTGTGTCTGTATGCACACATATGTGTTTGCCGCACACTGCGCCCCCGTATCTGCGCTCTGTGTGCTGGCATTCAGTTCGCGAGCTTTGGCCAAGGGGGCTGGAGGTTAAAATACACAGACACACACAGAAAGAGAGACAGCGACAAGGGCCTTCCTGAATTCCCCAAGAATGCCCCCTTTATTGTGTTCAGGGGCAGATTATATAGAGATAGCCACGCCCCAGCCAAACCCACCAGAAACCACTCTCCTGCCATCAGGAACTCATGAAGGTCTCTCGTACTCAGAGCGGCTGTAGGCACTCAGCTCAGGGGATTACAAGAAATTCAGGATCTAGAGTCTCACTGCTCCCAACACGTGTTGGTGACTTTGGAGGCCCAAAGAAGGAGTCGAAACACAGGGTCTTTAAATGGAGGTCTTTGACACATTATTTACCAACAGACATCGTATTGTCTTGTTTGAGCTTCGTCTCTGCAGAGTTGGGATGATAACCCCATTCTACTTAGATAGAGATGCCCAAAGCCTGAATAATGTGCATTTTACAGATGTGTGTATGTTATGTCCCAAATATTTCTTCACAGGAAGAGAAAGATAACTTCAACAATATTATTGTTGAAGGACACAAAGTCAGACTGCCACTCAATGAGGGAAGCCCAAGAAAGGGAGATGGACAGGAACCAGAAAAAAGAACCTAATGTCTGTCCACCCTTCATAAAAAAATCCTAATAAACAGTGACTGTTGAGATTTTCTGGTGAGGACCTTGTAGACGTCAGACTCTGTGTGGGCAGCGGTGAGAAAAGGAAGCAGTACATGAGTGTGCACACACTCAGCATGCAAGTATTGCTTCATGCTCAGTTAAGGAAAGAAGCTCAACTTCCTCTGCCTTCTCTGCTTCCAGTATGTCTGCTTCCCATTCGACAACACTGGTCCAGTTTGGAGCATGTCCTAAGAAGGAAAGAGTCTTAAATTGTTGCAAGAGACATAAGAACCAAGGAAGATGTTCCCCACTGTCTTGTCCTTAGTATACCTCCAAAGCCTGGACACACATCAAGTGTGTTAACTTCTGAGAGCAACAGAGTGGAATTCAGCATGAAGCCTTTGAGGGCTTGTTTAAAATTGTTTTGTCTATCCCTTCAATAAGATGTTTCATTTAATGTTTTCATGAGTGCTGCCTTAGCTGTATCAAATAAACATCCACAGAAAGCAAAAAAAAAAAAAAAAAATCAAAAATTAGAAACCAGAGACTCACTTGTTCACACTGTTAGAAACCCCTTGAAAATACTAAGCTGGAAACTGTAATATATACATAGAGGACCCATTTCAGACAGGGTTCCTGCACTGACAGAAGTAAACACAGGCTACAATGTCTAACCAAGAAACTATTTGCAAAGGAAACATTGTTTTTCTCCAAGAGAATCTCACTGGCTTTATAAGCTACAATTAAGAAAGTCCTATGACCAGCAGTAGATGGCTAAGACAAAATGAACCCAGTTGAATTCAAGATATATTTTGTCTCATATTTCTTTGTTGGGACATTTTTTTATCTTAGTGGTCTTTTGCTTGTATCTTATAGCTTTAAATTCTGTGCTTTTATGAGATTTGTTTGTGCTTGTGTTTCTTGTAGGTGTCCACAGGAATGAATCTGTTCCACCTTGACTAAAGGTTAGAAAGTTCAGACCTGTTCTTGCTTCTTCAGGCTTATACAACAGAATGCTTGACTTCAATGTGGCTACAGGATGTTTTGCCTAGACAGAGGATATTTTGGCCTAGGGTGTGGCTACTTGATGTTTTGAAATGTGGAAAGGAAATTACTTTGTTTATTCTTTCTATTATGGTAAAGAAGTCTTTTACCTTCCCCCCTCTTTTGGATTGGAATATATGAGAACTTTGAGTAAGAAACTTCTGGCAGATCAGAAGCATTAACTGGTTGCCCTCCCGAATCTCTCTGTTGTCTCTTGTTTATTTCTTTCTTAATCCCCACTCCTCCTTTCAAACTACAAATGAATGAGTCGGGCAGCACCCCAAATTTTCTTTTGGTTTTATTCTATCTTTGCTAATTATGTTTTACAGTTCTTATATTGTTTCCTTGCCTACTAGTTTTCAAAAAGAAAGGAAAAGGACATAAAGTTGGATAGCTGGGGATGTGGGAAGGATCTGGCAGGAGTTGATGGTGGAAAAACTGTGATCATAATACAGTCTCTAATTTTTTTTTTTCAAAAACAAGAAAAGAAACAAAAATAAAGCATTGTCTCTTGCCGTTCCTGGAATGATTATTAGTTTGATTTTATGTTTATCTAGTTTCACTACAATAAACTAATACAACATTTCTGTAACTACAAAAAATCCCTTCCACACAAATAATAGTAAGACTAATAATTAACATAAAGTGTTCAAAGGAAAGCACTAAATTGTTCTTGTAATTCATACTTATTTATTCCATATTCAGAATTCTGCCAGATTAAGGTCAAGACAATGATGATGATATGCACAGAAGCACCTGATCTGGGCTAGTGGGAGCTCCACAGACTCTGGACTGAGAGTGGGCCTAACTGCATAGGCCCAAGTTAGACCCTCTGAATGTGGATGAGAATTGTATGGCTGGGTCCACTGGCCATGGAACTAGGATTTATCCCTAAAGCTTGAACTGGCTGTTTGGAACCCATTTTCTTTGGTGACATATTACTCAGCCTAGATAGTGGGCAGGGCCTTGGTTCTGCCTCAAATCGATGTGACAGACTTTGTTGACTCCACATGAGAAGCCTCTGAGGATAGGGTAAGGGGTGGGCTGCGGGAAGGTGGTGTGGAGGGAGATGAACGCAGGAAGAGGAAACTGGTTTGGACAGTAAAATGGGAAAAGATTGTTTTAAAAAGTCAACAAATAAAAAAAGTAAAAAATAAGATATCCAAGAGTTTATATGCATCAGACATAGACATGCTTAGATTTAGGAGTATGTTAATCAGATTCTGAAGGGGAAGTTCTACTAAAAATGTATGTCAAAGATCTGATGTGAAATAATCTATTTTTGTTTTTGCATTCCATAGGACAATATTTACACTGACTCAGGTAAAAATCATAATGCATATTAATCCTTACATTGAATTAGTTTAAATATAAGGAATATATCAATCTAAAATAATCTATGGCATTAATAGTGTGGTATTATATTAAATTGATTCTCATTTATTAGATGGTAAAAATCTTAATACATAGATGAAAATTGTTCCTTTCTTAAGTTTTATAAAATGGAAAGTTGCGTATGATTAATGGTCTCATAGCAATTACAGATTTTTCTTCCTGCCAGTCAGATTCTTATATTCTGCCCTTGGATGTTTTATCCACCTATATCTGTTACTTTGAAAATTACCTGCAACTCTTCTCATCTCAGTTTGAGAATCTGCCATCTGCCTTAATCTATATAAAAACAATATTTATGATTTTGTGTTTCAATTTTCACTTTATACAGCTTATCCATATGATTCCATGACACATGCTGAATTCAGAGAACTTACTAAAATGCTGCCCCCCTTTCAACAGGGAAAAAGAAAGACAGAAAAACATGATAAATTCCTCAGACATGACACCTTCACTCCCGAGAGAAACCCGTTGGCAGCAAATGCTTATGTTAAGTGTTCATAGAATGCATTTGTCCAATTTTAGGGTCCTTAACTCTGAAAGCCACTCTTCTGAAATGTAGTTATCATAGATCTAAACTGTCACTTCTTTATCTAACTTATTGAACATTTTTGCATTCCCTAATTGCTCTGTCTTAAACAGAGTGAGGAAACTGGGTGCTGGCAGTTCCATTAAGATAAGAGAGGTCTGATCAGACTGTTTTCCTTAGTATTTCAAGTCCATATTTTACTTGGAATTGAAGTATCTTATTCTAATTTTTTGCCATTTAGTCTATCATTTACATTGTTGACATTTAAGGTCTCACTTCGTTGGTCATATTAATCAGGGGAAGGATGTGTGAGAATAATGATCAGCTAAACATTTCCAATACAAATGCAAGTCATTGCAGATATAATTCAAGCCAAACATCTTAGGAGAAAATACATGGTATTTCCCTTAAGAGATATACTTATGTCTTGATAGCATTATCTCTATAGCATGATCACAGAAGTTATCATTACTCTATGTTAATGCAATTATATGAATTTTTGCTTTATTTTCTTTATCCCCTTGATCTTTTATATCATGTCCTCACTTTCAGTTTTCATGTCTCAGATGCCGTATCTTGAATTCCTGCAGATATCTCATTTGATGTTTTTTAATAAATATTCCCAAATTTCTTCCAACTAAACTCAATGTACATTTGGTTTGTACTCATTCCCCGAGTCACATTTATTAGTTTGAAGAGTAAAAGTAAAATAAATAAAATATTATGCATGGATATTTAAAATAATGATTCATATTTTGCTACGGCAATATATTTAAACATAACTTTCCTCGATTGTGAACTACAGAGTACACAAAAATCTGTCAAACTGATATCTGTCCTATATGAATGGAAGGTAAAGCTTTTTGTGGTGGCATGTTTAAAATCATTAGAGCTCGCACAGTTAACAGTGTGTAAGTATCACATTTGTCAGATGGTATTCAAGGTAACAGGTGATGATATGGATTCATGGCACTGAATTTCTCCTGATTGTTATGTGATGTGGCAATGGTTTAACTGTTTCCCTGTTGTAATAAGCTATAGTCTATATTTTCTTATTCTACCTTTTACCCCCTACATTTCCATGTAAATAGACTAAACGGCTTATTGAGAAGCTTCATTAGAATTCATAAAATATAAAATCCCTACTTATATTCATGTTCTGAGTTAACAATGGACAATGTCTTCTGTCAAATGAAAAATTTTTTATTCTTACAGTTAACACAGGAACATTATGTTACTGTCTTTAAGACCTCAGAAGGGAAGTGTATCAGACAGGGTCATCTAGAGGAACAGAACCTATGAGGATAGAGGGTCATACTGGGTATATGTAGCTCAACCCTGAGAGCCCTTATTGTATCTTAGTTTGAGCCTCAAAATTACAAAGTTTCATCATATTGTCTGTGTTCCTCAATTTGAACTGAGATGCATGACATAAAGTACTTTTCCAAGCTGTGTGCATTGATTTCTAGGTAATTCCAAATGAGTCTTTATGTGCCTGATTAAATACGGCACTGGAGACTTAAATTTATTTCACAAACTTGTTCTGACTTACTTAAAAGGAAATGTATTGCTATCATAGGGGAACCATGAAATTAAATGACAATATCTCAGCAAAATCATTTGCATGTCTTTCACTTTCCCCTGTTATTTCATTAGTTCAAATGCCTGTTCTGTACAATTTTGATCCACCTCATCCTTTAAATATTAAGTAATTGGATATGTTTAGGAGATTTAAGCAAGTGGCACAACCTTTTCCTTTCACTGTTTGAGAAGCTGGCCTCAAATCCATAATCCTAATACTTCCGATTCATGTGCGCCACTCATTAGACTCAACTGGCAAGATTTGTCATCTAGTAAACCTATAATCAGCTTACATTTAACTTAACTTGATGCATAGCATTTCTTTCAAGTATTGCCTTAATATGTTACCACTCTTTATTCCTTGTTTTCTGTAATTTTAATTATGTTTTTCTTTTGCTACATTGGTAAAAACCAGTTGTGTGTCTACTCTTACATTGTTAGAAAAATGTTCATTTAGCCTCCTCAATTAGCAATATCTAATTTAGCTTGAATTCATACTCTCTATCTTCTTTTTTCATTGTGCCAATAAATTGTATTCATCATTTATTTTAAACACAGAATATGTCTTATTTTAACATAGACATAGTTATAATTTGACCTTGTTACAAGTATTTATCACTTTCTATATCCTCAAGGCTCCCACTGGGAATAATTTTATTTTGCCTGAAGAACACCCTTTATGCTTTTACTATTACTGTGAAGTTTTGCCTAAAAATATTCTTGCTCTACTTTCATTTCTAAGGGCATTTTATTGCTTAGTGAGTCAATTCATTTCATTTAAGAATCTTTTATTGTTTAGGTTGTGAAAATTATGCTTATCTTTTATCACTTTAGTTCTGAATTTAATTTTAGATACCTAGTTACTAATTTCTGCACTTTAGTATCTTAGCTACAAAGGCTTTGTAAATCCATCATATACTGTCTGTTTCCAACATGAGTTTTTATCAGTCTTTACTCCTGCAAGCTTATGTACTCTACTGTAAAGAATTAAGAAACTCTGGCTAGCAAATAATTATGGTATAGGTAGTAGTTCTACAGTTTAAGGATGTTCAATCTGCTGCCTACCCACCTCTAAAAAGAGGAAGTTACTGAGTTGTGTTGTTGGTTTTGTTTTAAAATTCCATTAATTTACTTTTACACTGTGGAGATTTTATAGGAAACTTCTTGATCTAAGACCTCAAGAGTCAGTATCTTAGTAAAATTCCTGCCAGCAATGTAAGTGCAGGGACATTTTTTAGAGAGAACTGCATTGTCACCTATTTTCGTGGTTTTACTAGGTTGTTTCATGCTTATGTGTGTCTAATTAGTTTAGTTTGAATGTTAGTGTAATCGATGACATGGAAAATTAGAGGTTAAAGCTGTCATTGTTTCACTGGTAAGAACATCCATGGCTTGCGTTTCTTCTTGTACCTCTTCACCCCATGGACAGTGAAACTGTGTTATGCAAGTCATCACCTCTCCATAGACAACAGTTTGTAGAAAGCCACAAAGGCTACTCTCTTCTTTTCAATTTTTATTTTCTTTTCAGGTTTGTTCGACTCTTCCTTTTTTCATAATTACATTTTTTGCTAGGTTGTATCATATCATTTTCCATTTTATCTAATTTGATCATTTTTACTTATTAGAATAATGTATCCAAAAATCTTTAAATGTCAATGACACCTTAATTTTTAAAAGTAAAATGCAACTCACAGTATTTCAGATTATAATGTTGTGGCTTAAAGATCTATAATGTTTTATGACTAATTTTCTATGTTTATATACATAAGTCAATCCTTGTGGAGCAAAGTGAGGTAGAAAGCAATTTTAAATTAACAGAAATAACTATGCAAGAGATTTTAGGTACTTAGAAGTTGAAAATTAAATTATATTAATTTCTCATCAATATGTTTTTGTATTTATTGACTGTATATATGCAGGATTGTGCATCTGTCAAAACATACCATTAGCTAACAAGTTGATAAGTGAAGTGGTACATTTAACACCGAACTTTCTGTTGACAGATTTTGTTTTTTTAGAGACAATGGGCAAGATGTAGAAGATCTGATCTGGAATGTAAATGTCTCTGAAATAAAAAGGCATGAGTTAAGTTTAAAAGAGTTTTAGTATTAGTATCACTAACATATTTATTTTATTATTTCATTCAGATATCAGGAATTTATGACATTTGAAGTTTACACTATGTAAAGGGAAACATAATGGAAGAAAAATAAAAAATTGACATGCAAACCAACAAAATATATTGAAGCTAGTACTTTTCAAAATAGGCAAACTAATTTCAATATCCTTTCGACTAAAGAAGGTAAATGAGAGTTGAATTAGTACCCATGCTCCATATTTAAAAGTCCATTTTGTCTGAACTATACCTAGGCATTAATCGGAAGATCATACTCTCCACAATGATAGAAATGGCAACTGACACCAATCATGAGCAATAAGGGAGAGCTGACAGGTCCCATATGTATGGGTCCATTTCACCTTTACTAAAGGTCAGAGAGTTGGAACTTCTGTTCCTTCAAGGTTATTATCAACAGTTCTGGCAACAGGTGTGATTAATATTCTTACATGGTATTTCAGGTATTAAGAAGTAGATCTGTTTCTATCTCAAGCAAAATCTAAGGATCCAACTAGATTCCTACTCCCTTAGGAAGATAGCTATGGATTCTACCCAGGGTGTGGTATGCTTTAGAAAGTTTTGGTCTACGGTGTGAGCGTTACTTGCCTTGTTTTAGCAAGTGTATGTTTAACTAAGAATGTAGTCATAATCCTGCAAGTATTCTGTTCTTTCTTTGTATCATGTTAATGCTGTTTTTTATTTTATGCCTACCTTTTGGGGTCAGGATGTTTAAGTAAATGGGAATTAAATGCAGGAGATTTTCAGTATTCATTTGAATTCCCTCCTGATACTAACCTGCTTCTGTTTAATTATTTTCACTTGCATCTTCATTCTCTTTACTAATGTTTCTAAACTCCATGCCCATACCCTGGTAAGTGGCATCCTTGTAAAAGCTGGTCCCTGACATAAGGCTTTTGAACAAAACCTTTGGATGTGATTACTACACATTTCACAGGAGGTGCTAGCTCCATTCTCTCTGCTACTTCCCTTCATTGTTCAATTCTGATGAGTACCATTAGCAAATCTGAATCTTTAGTGATTATCTGAAAAACTATACAAGCATCCATATCTTCTCTGCCTGTTTCCACATTTATCATCTGATGGACAGTGAGATGACTCAGTGTCAAAAGGATTACTATGCAGACTTGATATTGATGATCTAGGTTTGGTCCCCACAGTGGCAAGAGAAAAATGACTCACAAGAGTTACACACACACACACACACACACACACACACGGAGAGAGAGACAGAGACAGAGACAGAGAGACAGAGACAGAGAGAGAGACAGAGAGAGACAGAGAAAGAGACAGAGACGGGGGTAAATATTTATGCTATGATACCAACAAAAAACAAATAGTACAGGAAGTCAATATTGATGAAACTTTGGATTTTAATAAATATCAACCCCAGCAATAAAACTAAACAAATAAATTAAATAATTAGAAAAGTAAAAAAAAACAACTATGAAAAAAGAGAATCAAATTTCAACAAATTTAACTTAGACTATAATAAGAGAACCATAGTGGAGGAATCCAGACAGAATAAATCTCAATTCTCTAACTGATACCACTGAAAATCTTAAGTAGTACTTGGAATCACTTCATTTTGCAAGAAACTACAACAAAAAAAAAACATGTTTTCATAAACAAAACCTATCATGTTTATTAAGAGAAGAAAAATCACAGAAACAAAAAATATGTAGTACAAGCTACAGTATGAACATCAGATCGAAAGGGAGAACTGTGGATGTTTCTGTGGGTCTGTGGGTGGATGTTTATGAATGAAAGAGTGAAGAATGAATGAACATGCAGAGAGAGGCGGGCAGAGATAGTGCACAGCTATCATCTCAATTCAAGCAGGAAGAAGTAAAAGCTGACTTTAAAACCCACTTCATAAAAGCGCTTTACCCTATTTACATAAGTTGTTCTGCAAATTCCACTGTCAGATTCTTCACTCAGACTCTATTGCAAAGGGCCACTATAGAATTCTGAGTAAAGTTCACTTTTTTCTTTATTTCCTCATTCAAAATCCATTAATTTCCTTTTCACTCTTTGGTTTCTGCTGACCTTTACAGTAATGTGAAAAATATACTAATAGTAACAGGGAGAAAAAATCTGAGATTCTATCCCAGAAAAAAACTCAATATAATTTTCCACAAGTGTAATCAAAGTTTAAAATATGAGTATTATTAAATCCTTTTAAATGATAGTAAACTCATGTGACTGAGGGCATTTTACACCACATTTTATTAATTTATTGTAACTTTAATTAAATTCAAATGTCCTTAAAATGTTTGTTAGCTATTTTATGTCTCTTTGCTTATATAGCTCATATTATCTTCTATGACCACAGAGTAACCCTGTGATACAGACCCTAAATAGCTTTATGAAATATTGGAACCATTATGGTAAGTCTTCTCAAATATGAGAATTGGTCTTCAAGTTATGGTCTTCTTATTCTTACCAGTTTGATTTTACACAACACTGATTCCTGAGCTTGTAGTTTTTGCTGTTATAGCTCATGTTTTATTTTGACTCATCTCTATCTGAATATCACTTGCCTGTCTACAGATACATCCAGAAATGATTGAATTGGGTTGATGTGAAGACTGTTACCCAGTAAGTACTGATTGGTTGAAACCTCTACTTAATGATCTAGTCTAAGGGATAATGTCTATTAAGACATTATATATTTTAATATAAACTAAATTTAACTCTTTTCCAAAGATTAAATGGAAGAATCTGAAAGAAAAGATAATTTGATTTTTATCACAGAAAGAATGCGTTGTAAGAAAGTCAAAGTCATAAGCATTTAACCTCAATCCTCTCTCTTTCAAATAAACCATACTGCAGGCTACATATTCATAGTAACATGGCATCTTATAGGAATTTTAGTCAAATTTACCCTAACTAAAAAGCAATTTGAAAAAAGTAACATATGATGGTAAATTTTATTTCATATTTAAATTAAGCAAAAAAAAGACCATATTTAAACCCAGGAGAAGTAACTTCTAAATCGGAATGCTTCTCTACGATGAAAGTATGACAGGAAATTAATATTCAAAAAACTCTATTTTCTTGGAAATAAGGATATTCCTGTTATATCCTGTTTAAGAGGGGGGAAGTGGTGGGTCTGGGGAAGAGGGGAAATGATGGGGAGCTGGGAGAAGTTGCAGGAGAT
>NC_022009.1:98929602-98935310 GCF_000317375.1 Microtus ochrogaster
CCACAGCTACAGAGAAACCATGTCTCAAAAAAAAAAAAAAAAAAAAAAAAAAAAAAATAATAATAATAAGTTTCTAAAACTTTTCCAACTTTAAAACAAAACTGACTCCTGTGTCTGTGAGACCAAGTTCAGCTCTGGAATGAGGAATTGGGAGTTATAAGGAGATTTCTCTGTCTTAGCTTCATCCTTTTGTTTGTAATGTGCCAGACTGGGAAGCAGAGAGTTCCCCACATGCAGATGATCAATGATAGAAATTAATATTTAAAAGAAATGTCATCTGTCCTCTGTGATTTAGTGGTTTTAGAATAACTTAATGAATTATTTCAGGCATTGAAGTGAGTTTGAATGCAACAGACATTACTCATGGCTAAATGATTTATTCACAATGTGTGGCTTTCAGAGGAGTCTGATAGGACTTAAGGCTGAGAATCAAAGGTGACTATATTTGAATAAATTTGACCACATGTAAAAATTTATTAAAGCTTATTGGTTTTATTCTTTAATAAGACAATAAATCAACATTATCTATAGATTATTTTAAAAACACACATTTATTTAAAATAGAATTCAGAACTAGATTTTACTAGTTATCAATTATATAGTCTTAACACTTAAAATGTCTTTTTGTGAGACTAGTGGTGGTGGCGCACGCCTTTAATCCGAGCACTTGGGAGGCAGAGGCAGACAGATCTCTATGAGTTCGAGGCCAGCCTGGTCTACAAGAGTCAGTTCTAGGACAGGCTCCAAAACTACAGAGAAACCTGGGATCTGACACTTTTAAGCCCAGCATTAGGGAGATAGAGATAAAAGTTATATGGTTGGGCATATATAAGGTGGGATAATACAGGAGATCGGTACAATCTAGGCAGTAAGTCTGGGGACACAGTCTTAAGGATGCAGGATTGCCCTTTCAGTCAGAGCATTGGTAGAGGTGAGAACTCTCTAGTCCCAGATCCGTCAGCTTCCACCCCCTATCTGACTCTGAGTTTTTGCTATTAAGACCAACTAAACTTCATGCTAAAATCTGGAGCACAGTGTTTAGGGTATGAATTCACCAAAAAGCCATTTGCCTGTGGCTTTGCAGCTATGGGCAGAAGTCAGAGCTACGCTTTGCCAGAGTGTAGCTGGCTAGATTTTCCTTTCTTATTTCATAGTGGGTTTGTCCTGTTCTCCCTTCTCGGGTCACTGTCAAACTATGTAGCTGCCTTGAAATCAGGTGATCCATTTACTGTTTTATGTGGCAGCAGTCAGTCTCACATCTTCATTGAGATAACCCAGACCAAGAAAGACAAATATGGTATATACTCACTCATACAGGCTGTAAAGCAAAGGTTATTGAGCCTATAGTTCACAATCCTAGAGAATTAAGTAACAAGGTGAACCCTAAGAATAAATACATAGATCTACCAGGAAAGTGGAAATAGAGAGGATTTCTTTACAAAATTAGGAGCATAGAAATGGGGGGAGGGAGAAGGTTAGAAGAGGAAAAGAAGAGGTGAAGGGCAGGGGGAGGAGAACTTGAGGGAATGGGATAGTCACAATGGAGGAAGGACAGAGATGAGAACAAGAAAAGAGATATTTTGATTGAGGGAGCCATTATGGAGCTAGCAAGAAAGATGGCACTAGAATAATCCCCAGGAATCCACAAGAATGACCCAAATTAAGACCCTAAGCAATAGAGGAGACAGTGTCTGAACTGGCCTTACCCTGCAGACAGATTGATGAAGATCTTAAATGTCACCATAGAACATTTATCCAGAAACTGATCAAAACAGAGGCAGGGGCCCTCAGTGGAGCACTGGGCTGAGTTCCCAAAGTCCAATTGAAGAGTGGCAAGAGTTAGAATATGAGCAAAGAACTCAAGACCGTGATGGACACACCCACTGAAACAGTTTACATGAGATGTAATTTTTTTTTTTATTTTGGTTTTTAGAGACAGGGTTTCTCTGTGGCTTTGGAGCCTGTCCTGGAACTAGCCCTGTAGACCAGGCTGGTCTCAAACTCACAGAGATCTGCCTGCCTCTGCCTCCTGAGTGCTGGGATTAAAGGCGTGTGCCACCATCGCCCGGCCATGAGATGTAATTTTAAAGAAGCCTCCATGTCTTAAGAAACTGTTGATGGTACCTTTTCAGTTAAAGTTCATTGAAGAACTGTATATGAGTCTTTAATTAAGGAAAATTTTGTCACTGTAACGAGCTCAAGTGCAAATAGGGTTCAATGCCTAATTTTTAACAATTAATATTTAATGAATTAGACAGAAATTGAAACTGTCAGTGTTACACTCTTTCACAGAGAGGAAACTTCAACACAGTAGAAATGTGACAATGTCTACAGTAGACATCATATGAACTAGAAAACTCTAATGGCCTAACCATATCAAACCAAATCAGATTTTCACTAATCAGAATTTGATTCTCTGTGGGATTCAGCGTAATCATATTAAATCCTTGTAAACTTGAATTTTATAATACTGACAGGTGTTCTGGACTAACTGGACTGATTCAAGAAGCACAACATAGTGACTACACCAGGTTTGTGGTCTTTGTGCACCATTGTGACTGTTTTGTGAGGAGGCCTGGAAAGGGCCTAAACTTGTGTGCTGAATTCAACCAATTTCTTATGCTCGAGGGGAGAATGGCTTCTCTTTGACTTGAGTCCAACGCCGTTGATGGAAATCAAGGAGGGCGTTTTCAATGTGTGTAAAGCATCCTAAGCGGAATATAAATTAAGCATCCTCTTAACACCTGCTTGTTTACCAAGGCTTCCAAACAGCCATAGCCTGGTGTGGCAACATAATACACATCAGTATTCATTTTCCCCGTTTGTAATTCACAATGGAAATCACAGTGTGACACAGTAGAATTCAAAGCCAGCACATCAGTTCAGGAAAATAATGTAATATTAAACGTTTGAAAGTATAATCAGTCACATGAGGTGGCCTCATTCTTCGGGAACATTACTGGAAAATTATTAACTAATGAAATCACTGCTGTCACTCTTAAGAAAGCAATTAGGAGGAGACTAAGAAGCCACTCTCCTGGTACACTGTGCTTCTAGAATGACACCCAAAGACTCTTAGGATATAGGATTGGTCCTCAACCTGACACTACTAGGAACTCTGAAAGAATTTTAAGAGTTAGAACATATCTGGCCTCAAAGAACAAGGGATTTCTTCTTGGTGAAGGTTGGGCGATTCTGTTCTCTCATGCATTCACTTCCAGACACCCTGGGCTTTGTAGGCATATTGAATAGTGTATGTGAACTTCACCTAAACTAAAGTCATCTGAGAGGAGGGAACTTCAATTTAAAAAATGCCTCTATAAGATTGGGCTCTATGCAAGCTTTCAGGGCATTTCCTTAGTGACTGATGAAGGAAGGCCCACATTACTGTAAATAGTGCTGAACCTAGATTGGTGGTCCCTGGTTCTATAACAAACAGGCCAAGCTAGCCAAGTGGCATAAGCCAGTAAGAAGCACTGCTTCATGGCTTCTGAATCAGCTCCTCATTCAGGTTACTGCCCTACTTGATTTCCTGTCCTGACTTCATTTGATGATGAACTATAATATGGAATTATAAGCCAAACAGAAGAATAAACTCTCCCCCAAGTTGCTTTAGTCATGGTGTTTCATCACATCAATAGTAGTCTGAACTAAGTCAGTCAGTTTGCTTTACCATGTGCTGGAAACATGATATGCTGTAATGAACTAGGTTCTGATACAAAGGGGAAAATCCACTATAAACTTAACCTGTGATACAGTATAAATGTTTACTTGACTTAAGTTGATTTTGGCTACTTTAATAAAGTAAATGAAAATCCAATTAAGAGAAAAATTGATACTGAGAAGTTGAATGGTTTTGATGACTCTAGCTGTCAACATATTTGTTTAAATTATTACAGTGCATCAGTGGAAAGTCTTGAAAACACAGCAGCCCATCAGCCTGGAGGAGGATTTTAATTCATAGAACTTTGTAAAGATAGAGAAATTTGATAGAGGAGCTACAACTTTTCAATATGAGAATCACAGCACTGTATCTTTTTCTTGTGGCAAACGTGAGAATCTCCTAGGGAAAGGTAAGGATGAATGAGTAGCTGCCCATAAAGTAGAGTGGGACTAGCAACTGAGTTCAGGAAAATAGTTATTTGTCTTTAGGAAGTCCAGGTCCCCAGGCTTTTTCATTTGTTATAGAACAAAAGAATGAGAAAATTCAATGTGTTGCTCCAGGAAAGATAATTCCTCTGTGGAGTCAACTGTCAAGTTTTGTGATGAAACAAGTCACAGCATCACATATGGATTAAAGGTTCTACTTCATAGCAATGACAGCAAATAGAACAGTGGCTTCTGTTCTCTATTATCCTGTTGACTGAGAGGTTAATGAATGGGTCGTTTAATAGAGATTCTTATGCATTGTTCCCTTACTTTATATTGAACATGTATATGATGAAGTTAGATGAAAACAACTGAGTTTTTTCATCCTTTTTGATAAGTTCTTTCAGAATTTCATGCAATATATCCAGTATTCTTACCCCTTTACACACACACAAACACACACAAACTACTCTCAGATCTTTCCACTCACCGTATTGTTTGTTTGGATTTCTCAAAATAACATCAGGTACAGTTTATGCCACTGATAGTCTCTTGGATGTGTGGTCTTCCACAAGAGCATTCCATACTCTGAAAGAAAATGCTACAATCCACAGAAAGACTAAGTAACAAAGAGGGCTCTAGCAGGGAATGCATGGACCTCTCTGGAAATAAGAAATAGACTAGATCTTGCAGGTGGACTGAGGGAGAGAGGGGACAAGGAACAGAAAAGATCAAGATATGGAATGGGCAGACACAGAGAGAGAATACTAGGAAAAATAATTAAAATTGAGCATGGGGAGGTACGTGTAGAAACATAGTGTATTGGAAACTTTCTGGACCCTATAGTGGTGGCCCTAGTGAAGACTTCAATAAGGGAAGGTATGGAGCATCTTCCTTAATGTTAAGCAAACATCTTCTTTAAACAAAAAGGCTCTCTAGTGGTGGGACTGGGACATCAACCCAGCCACAAAACCTTCATCCTAAAACCTCTCCTGCCTGTAAATTGTGCTGGGGCAATGTTGGCTCAGAGTTTATGGGAGTTGCCAACCTATGACTGGCTCACTTGAGGCCCACACAATAGAGGGAGCACATGCCTGACACTGCTTGGGAGGCCAGGTCCTGGAAGCTGGATAGCTCTGAATAAAAACGTCAGTGAAATGATTCCTAATGATTTGTTGCTATAATCGTGGATGGGTGCCTATCCAGTCATTATCAGAGAGGCTTTCTCAAGCACCTGATGGTACCAGATGCAGAGACCCAAAGTCGAACATTAGATGGAGCTCAACGAAACTCTTGGAAGAAGGGGAGAAAGAAATTTAGGAGCCAGAGGGGTCAAGGACACCAGGAGACAACAGAATTAATTAAACAGGGCTCATAGGAGTTCACAGATACTGTAACAGCAAACACCCACACTGCATGGGTCTGTGCTAGGCCCTCTGCATATATGTTGTTGTTGTCTAGCTTGGTTTTTGTTTGTTTGTTTGTTTTTTTGTTTTTTGAGACTTCTAACAATGGGAGTAGGAGAGTCATGAATTATTTTGCTTGCTCTTTGGATCCTTCTTCTCCTACTGTGTTGCCTCCTTTAGCCTTGATAAAAGGATTTAGTCCTAGTCCTATTG
>NC_022009.1:98935410-98954884 GCF_000317375.1 Microtus ochrogaster
CGAGACAGTGTTTCTCTGTGGTTTTGGAGCCTGTCCTGGAACTAGCTCTTGTAGCTCAGGCTGGTCTTGAACTCACAGAGATCCACCTGCCTCTGCCTCCCCAGTGCTGGGATTAAAGGTGTGCGCCACCACAGCCCGGCTAGGTCTGCTCTTTTCTGGAGGGAAATAAAGGTGCAGTGAATCTGGGGAAGAGGGAAGGTGGGGAGGGGAACTGGAAGGAATGGAGGGAAGAGAGGATGCTGTCAGGATGTTTTGTATGAAAAAAGAATAAATAAAGAGAAAACTACTTTTCCCTCTACCATCAACTGTGTTTTGCCAATAGCTCCTTAAGTAAGGGTAAGGCATTGTGCTAACCTTCCATTTTATTTGGCTTAAACCTGTGTGGGTCTTGTACATATTGTCACAATCACTATGGGCTCATATATACAGTTGGTTTCATATTTAAAGAAAACACTATTTCCTTATTACTGTCCACTCTGTGTGGCTCTTATAATCTTTCAAAGCCCTTTTCTTCAATGATTTCTCAGTTTTAGTAAGATGAGGTAAGAAAGAAAAAGACATCTTTGACATAGGCATTTAGACCATAAACACTAGTCTGTAAAAAGGTGTTCTGCATATCAAGTGTATTCAGGAAAACATTGAGTACTTTGAATTTCCCTTCAGCCAGAAATGAACATTATTCCAACCTGCAGAGTCCATTTATTTATGAAAAATATTTCAATGAAACTATTAGTGCAATCTATCTTGCAAAATTGAAATATTTATTTAATTTGCAAAATGATATATCCATTTAGTATGTATATTCTAAACATAATTAAATATGAAGAAATTAAATATAAAGAAAAATCATCATCTCCTAAATTTGGAATGCATTCAAAGATGGTTTCCTTGGTTGTATTTGTGTGTGTGTGTGTGTGTGTGTGTGTGTGTGTGAAGACTAATCTTACTATCTTTAAAATCAAGGATGAAATTGATTAATTTTTCTTAAAACGGTTGACAAAACTTCATCAGGAAAGTTATCTGGGATTACCCCTAATCCTTGGTACCAAACCTGATTTTTGGCTGTTATTTCTAAGAAAATGTTATTTTCTAATGAATACAATGGTCATTTTTGTTTCCACCTTATTAAGGAAGAAGGGTTCTGAAAATAATTGGGCCTTGTAATCCTCTGAATTAATTTATTTTGTTCTTAAACTATTCCTAATATATGGTGGGGGATCCTTACTCCAAACATTAGAATTCTATTTTATTTCTTCTTTATTTGATGCTTAGCATTAAAAATACTCTTTGAAATTTTCAGACATGTATATAGAATGCATCTTGAGCTTGTCAAACCTTTACATCTACCCTCCAATATTTCCAGGGCATTCCAACATGCCTCTCTCCTAACCACATAGTCATTTATTATCATGGTTATTGTTTAAAATCAAGTAGTTAACTGAGTTCAAATAGGGTTTTGTATACACCCTCTTCTTATAATGAAAGTACATACAGAGTTTTTTTGCTAATTGAAGATAAATACTGGAGAATGTAATCTAATCACATCAGTCCAATTTTTCTAATTTCTAAAATCCTACAATTATAAATGTCTGATCATGGAGGCTAGTTTCATGGTCACAATTACCTTATTTTTTTATTATATATTTTCCCAATAACTCACGTGAAAAAGACAACATAATTTCATAAAAATTTTGAAAATACCAAGTTGCATTTAGAACACAATTTAAAACTTTTAAGATGAAAATATAAGTTACAGATAGCTAAAATAATAATAGATGTAGTTTTAATCAAGAGTAAATTCAAAAACGATGTCTACTTACTTATTATTTCTACAAATATGTTGTTACTTAGACTAATATACACTCACACTTTGATTTTTTAAAACTGGTCTTTGCATATTAAAGAAGCAGAATTAGAATTATTATTTAAAATAAATGAACCTATTTTAATACATTCTATTCTCATTATAAACCAACTGTAAAATTTATATCCAATTCTACTTATCTTTCCATTTTAACAATTGTTTTGATGTATTTTTGCATAATGTCCTAAAGAAAGAAAATAAGGCAGATGTAGCCAGGGGCAAAGACAGAATTATTACTTGACATAATTATCTGTTATCAGTAGAGAAATCCCTTGTATTCCTTAATGGAATGTAAGAAATGATTTATTTCTTATTAAAGAATATTATAGACATAGCAAAGTCCTGACTCATGCCTTTCAAAAATTCCCCATGTTATCAGCTGAGTAGGAAGATAAGTACAAAAGTTTCCTGGGAACTCTTAAAATTGTTAATTAAAAGATTAGCTATTGAAAATTTACACAGAAAAGGATGTTGAGTTAAAAATGCCAAAACAATACTACAAAGACTCCTGCAGACTAAAAATTAACTTGACACTTGTCTAGGGAGATAGTTTATTTCTAGTCATATAAGAAATGAATAATACCTTCTAATATTAATATATAATTTGCTCTATAAGTTATATTAGAAGGCATTGGAATGAGTCATATATTCATATTTAAAAAGACTTTATTCCACTTCCAATTATACTTGGAAATATATTCTTTAAGCTACTTAATCAAAAGTAGTACAGTTGAATAACTGTATATAATACATGCAAAAAGATAAACTAATATTTCTCCTCATGTGTGGCCTTTTCATTGCAAAAGCAACTCACATCATTTTAAGGTACAGGACACAAATTGTGGTATATATTACTTTTTAATCACTGTTTTGGAAATGACTTAACTTTGGGCCACAATGATGTATTTTTTCTGGATTAATAATAAGCATCTAAATATATGTGTAGAACGGTTCATTCTGAAGGTCAGAAAAGCAAGACAACTGGCCACTGGCTCTTACCTTGACTTTAGTCTGAAAGTGGCGATCATGCTTCTAAGAATCTCAGAATGAGACTGTAACTGAGAACTGTTTTCTCCCATTTTATAACCCTCTCTTGGGCTGGGATTAAAGGTCTGTGCCATAGGGATTAAAGGTATGCATGACCCATTTTCTATGGCAACTAATGTGACTACTCTGATTAAAGGTATGTGTTACCACTGCCTGGTCTGCAGGCTGAACAGTGGGGTTGTTTTACTCTCTGATCTTCAGGCAAGCTTTATTTGTTAAAATACAAATGAAATGCCACTGTATCTATGATTGATATAATAGTCTTAAAAAACCATAAATTAGCCAGATGTTGCTGGCACATACCTTTAATCCTAGCACTTGGGTGGCAGAGGTGAGGCATGTGGATCTATGTGAGTTCAAGGTCAGTCTGATCTACAAAGTGAGTTCTAGCACTGCCAGGGCTGTTACACACAAAAACCCTATCTTGGAAAACCTAAACTGAAAAAAAAAATCATTAAATATTTTGTTGATTTTTTATCAAAACATGCATAAGTAATCAAATGGTATGCATAAACATTTTTATTTATTCACAGCAATAAAAGAAGTTGGAAACATGATCAAAATGTGTTAGAAACATACATAGAAATGTCATAATGAAATCTTGTTCATTTTACATTTGACAAACTTATAAAAGAACTTCAAAGAAACCTAAGAGACAAAAGGATTGCATTAAACATTCATTTTATGATTCAAGGGCTAAGGCCACTATTGTATTTAGGCATGACAAATCAAATCTAGTAATCTTAGTCTGTCACTCTATCTCAAGAGAAAAGTCTGGAATAACCTATTCCTGTTTAAAATGTGTTGTTACACAAGCAGTCTCCATTTCTCTGCTCAGGTGGTTACATCTCCATGTAAGACATCATAAAGACTTGTGAGTTCTGGCTGAACTACTATTGCTTCTTTATTATTTTGCCATCTAGTTTTCATATATTGTTTTATTTATCGCATATTACATGATGTCTTAGACTTTTACTGCTGTGAAGAGACAGCATGACCATGCCAACTCTGGTAAAGGAAAATACTTATTGGTGTTGGCTTACCGCTTCAGAAGTTTAGTCCATTGTCATGACAAGAAACAAGGCAGGATGCAGGCAGATTTGATGCTAGAGAAGGAGCTGAGAGACTAACGTGTTGACCCACATGTAGGAAAAAGAGACTGAGTACCACACAGTGTGTAGCTTGAGCATATGAGACCTTCAAAACTCACCTTCACATTGACACACTTTCTCAAACAAGGCCACACCTACTCCAACAGGGTCATACCTCCTTATTATAGGCCAAGCATTCAAACAATGAGTTCTGTGGAAGCCATTTCTAGTCAAACCACCACAAACAGTATACAAAATCCCATTTTTTATATCTGTTTCATGTTGCCTTTAAAGAAAAAGACTGGCTGCTGCTCCTTATGACTGAGATTCATATTCCTCTGAGCTACTTATCTATGTCTCAGATTGTGCTTATTCAAAGCCTTGGTTGCTCTACTAAGTACTGTTTGTCTTATGTTACTGAGAGGTAAGTGCACAGATACTGAGTTAAGTATAAATGATTTATTTATTCAAGTTCTAGATGGAGTCAGGAGACAAATTTCAATCATTGTATTCTTTTTGAATCATCACAAATGAAAGGATATATACAATACAGTTTTATTTCTATTCTGGTGAAAGTTTAATTCACCATTATGCTTTTCAGATCAAGAGGAGATGGGCAAGGTCCTAATGATTTCCCATATGCCTTAGTTGCAGACCGCTTTGAAGGAATATATCAGCTTCACAAGGTATGCTAAGTTACTTATAGTCATAGACAATACAACATTGCATAACTTCCCCTGTTTAGTCCTACCTCATCTTCATGTCCACAGGTGCTGAAGTGGATGATAACCCTTATAATTATAAATAGCAATGTCTCAGAAACTACTGCTAGATAAACCTAACTCAAGACATTTCTTAAGATTTGAGGTGTAGTCTTGCCTCTCTACTATTTTGGGGTAATCTTTCTATGCACAGCAGCAACTACTAGCATGGAATATTTTCTTTACTCTCTCCCATGTAATACAGAGATTTATATGAGTGAAGTCTCCAGGGAATACGGAACAAGTAAGTTAGAGGATTAACTTGAGATAAACGAATATGCTCTAGTCCCTCACTTGGTATACCAATAAGAGCAAGGACTAAATGTAAAACTAAATTTTTTCAATATTGAGCTCTATATTTTCAATGAGTTGCAAGATACTTCTTCCTTAAACTAATGGGAAAAGCACATGCAAGGAAATTTATCGTATATGTCTTCAACTACATATATTTATTTTAATCTTTCACAATTTTATCTGCATAGTAAGATACAAAGTGTTTATAATTCAGAGAAAGAAAAACTAAAACAAAACAAAAAAAAACAGTAGAAGCAGAAGCTGTAGTATTTAGAAGAAGGCTTTAAGAGACGGAAATAAAGGTGGAATTTAGAATTACTAGTAGGTTATTTGGAGAGTTGGATAGACGCACTGCTTTAAGCAAATCCAGTTATAAGGCAGCATGTAGGAAAACTTCTGCTTTGGCAGGGCTTTTATGAGAACTAGTGCTTTAAATTCTTAGCTGTAGTCTAACATATAAAGAAAGACTGGGGTTTATTTTATTTCAGTAAAGGATTATCTTTTTATTAATGATTTCTTCAGAAGAGTTGGTTTATGATAATCATGGCCTTGGAGTTGTGTCTAGTAACTTTCATTCATAACACCACAAGCCCAGGTCCTGATTTTTTATCTTCTAACACAGTTTCCCATTATACTTGAGTTTATTTTAATTCACTTGAGATTTAATCACTTCAGGGATGATAAAGAGTGGTTCAGGTATTTTATGTTCTTAATATATTTCTCATTAGGCAAGCTTCCAAAAATGTTTCCTTATTAGGAGAAGATCCCAGCAGATGATCCATAAATAGACTATAATGTTCCCTTTATCAACTCTTTGACAATGGAAGCTTTTTGTGTTTTCATAGAAAAAAAAATGTTTCAGTGCAGTGAGTTAATGGTTTGAAACTATCCATAGATCTCAGAGGAACTAAGATTCTACAACTAGAAGTTTTAATGAGCCAAATAAATTCTAGATCGGTTTAGTTGTTATTAATATAAATGGTTTTAAATTGTTCATTATTGCTATAGATAATGTATCATTTGTCTTTGGCATGTGTTAATATTTTCATTTAAATGAACTAACCCCAAATGACCTTATTAACTTTCAATTTGAGGCCTTTAACACTTATTATAAAATATACATAAATTCAAGACATGGCTTATCTAAAAGACAACTTCCTACTATACAGGCTATTCAAAGGGCTCTGTACCTGAAAGGACATTATAATGTATTATTTCTATCATCTTCTCAGCAGCAATTATAAAATAAGCTGATTACTTTGACAAAGATGGTCACACAATTATTTTCCACCTCTAACATTTAAAAAAAATGTTTTTTGTTTGTTAGTTTGTTTTGCATTCTGGTCAAAACTTCCCTTTTCTTCTTCCCTCCCAATCTCTTCCCACCTTCCTGCCTCTGTTTACTCTCCCCAACATGATATTCCTGTTTCTGTTCAGAAAGGGGCAGGAAAAAGGATCGGGTCCAGCCCCCTCTGTGAGGTCACTGTCACATGTGATTTACTGAGGAATTAATAGAAGCGACACTTGTCAAGTGGCAGTTTCAACACTAGATCCATAGGCCACGTGAGCAAATAGCTGCAGGAATCAATAGTCATATTTTCAATAAGTGCATCAGATTTTGAGTGCTGAGATAACCTGAGTTTCAAAGCAGCTCATAATCCAGGTCAGTAATATTTTATGTCTTTCGGAATTTTTCATCATTGATAGCTACATTGTTCTTCAATTTTTCTTATAACTGCTATAAGAATGGAGCTTTAACAAGTCTGGGTTCATCTCTAGGATATTAATTAATGATTTTATTCAATAAATTATTTCAAATAACATTACTTTAGAGAACTTTCATATAAATATAGTCTCCAAGAATCTTCTGTAAGCATTTTAATTTTTTCATTTTCTTTTTTTTTTCTTCTTTTGTCGTCTTTCTTGATGTTTTTGTTTGTTTGATTTTTGCTGTATTGGGTTTTTGTTGTTCATTTGTTTTGCTTCAATCTTTAATTATTTTCATTTATTCTTCTCTCATATATTACATCTAAACTGCAATTTTGCCTCCTTCCTCTTCTCCCAATCCATCCCCCTTAACTCCCCTCTTCCCCATGCACTTCTCTTTCATTTCCTTTCAGAAAAGGGAAGGCTGCCCAGGGATATCACCAAACATGGCATATCATGTTTCAATAAGACTAGGCATCACACCTCACATTAAGGCTAGATTAGACCATGCTGTAGGAGGAAAAGGATCCCAAAATCCAGCAAAATAATCAGAGAAAGCACCCATTCCTACCGTTAGGAATCCCACAGAATACCAAGCTACTCAATCATAACATATATGCAGAGAGCGTAGGTAGGTTCCACAAAGGCTTCCTGATTCTCAGATTAGTCTCTGTGACATGCTATGAGTCCAGGTGGGTTGATTCTATGGGTTTTCTTCATGTATCCTTGACTACTCTGACCCCGACAGTCCTTCCTCCCCATCTCCCACAAGATTCTCCTTTTGTTAGTTCTTTTTGTGAAATAATTTAATATTGGGCAGGTAGGGAAGGAGAAAGGATCTAGAAAGAGTTGGGGATGGGAGCAATATGATCAAAACATTTAAATTTTAAAAATTGTTTTAAGTAACAAATAATACACTAAAACACTGACTGTTAAAACAAAGCAAACAAACAAAAAAAACCTGCAATGCCCTCCCCCAATATTCATTCTCTTGGAGGAGATTTCATATCCTACAGGTTTTACATCCTTCCAGAACTACAGGATCAGGTGAGGGACATGTATTCCAGCGTTGAGCTCATCAGAGGCATTAAACATCCCAACAAAACAGGCTCTTGAACAAAGTAACTACAGATTTGATCAATAGAATGATGGATTGATTAGAAAATAAGGAATGTGAAATATATTCACTAAATACTATGTAGTAGAGAATGCTGGGGATTAAACTATTAAACTGTGGAACAGTAAGATATGATGGTGCCAAGATTACTAAACACATGAAAAAATTGACAAAGGGGCATGTCCCAAGTTACAGGCATATTTCCCCTCGATGGTTTTACCTTGCCCTAATTATCTCTCCCATCCCATTTTTCCTGTTGTATCCTTATTTTAAAAAATGCAAAAAAAAACTGTGAATGCAGATGATATATTTTTCTGTATATGGTGAGTTGTTCTAAGAATTCTTGACTACCAAAAAAGCACCTAAAGGGAACCTACAATTTATAGCTTGGTAGTCAAATATATATAAGAGATTTCCCATTCATGACTGACACCTGAAATGAAGGTGATATTTTTTTGTCACAAGTCTGCCCTGTGAAATATGACTCTAATTGTGTCAGAAGTTACTTGACCTTTAAGATGGAGACACAGGTTGGAAACAAGGCTTTAAATCCAAAATATTGTCATATGAGACAAATTTCAGATTCTAATTAATTTATAATTCCAAAATGATTAATCCCAGAATGACCAACGCTTTTCTAGCACAGAAATGTTAGAAACAAAATACAAAAGGTCAGTTTTCTAAAAAATCTTAATTATTTTCTAAAATATTATTAAAGAACAAACATGGGGAGATGCTGCTGGAGAGATGGCCCAACAGTTAGGATCACCAGACGCTGTTGCCAAGAAACCAGGTTCATTTCCTAGGACATATATTATTGCTCACAACCATCTGTAACTCCAATTCTAGGCACTCAAATGGTAGTTCAGGAGTCTGTATCTCCTGTTCCAGGGAACCAGACATCATCTTCTGGCCTATCAAGGAATTACCCACACATATGACACAGACATACATATAAGTAAATCTCTCATAGACATAAAAAATAAATAAAAAGCCAAATAAAACCAAATTTATAAGTAATTAAAATGAAGAATATTAATAAATCAATAGAAAATAAATATTTTTACACCCAAAACACATTTTCTCCAAAACTGAAAATGAAATGTGTCATGCATAATAAAATATATACGACAATTCTTCAAAAAAGAGTAAAATAATAATAAAATTATCCAGTATTCTTATACAGTACCCAGAACATTCTGTCTAATATGTTTGACTATCAACAGAAAATGTTAAAGTCCACCCTTTTATGCATCTTGCATTTTTTAAAGTAACCAAAAGCTTGAGATGATTTTAGAATATTTGATGTTCTCAGACAATGTTGAGAGCCTACCATGGCTCATTCATTAGTATGTCATTACTTGTGAGGGGTTATTGCTATTCATCTATGTAAATCATGCTAGATCTGTTTATATTATTGAGAATTTGGTAATAATCCCTAAACACATAACTCCAAATCCTATAATAACAAATGCTAAAATTCTGTAAATTAAAAATCACTATGTTACAAATTCTCTGAAAATCAGAGTCCCTACATTCTAATTTAAGAAATATAATATTTTTATTCTTTAAAACATAATAGTTGTCATTTTAAATGTGTCATAGAATGGGAACTATAACATGAAAAGCAGTTTATAGGCAACTTATGTAGAAAAGCAGGCAATAATCACATACATAGTTTTGAAGACATTAACCCTAAGCTTTATGAACATCTGACAATTATGAGAGTCATTGTTGAGAGGTATCTATATAGTTGCATGTCTCCACATTTGGCAATTGAACATAGAGCTTGACATCCGTACTCACCTAAAATTCATAGAGTAAAATTCAGTTTCTAGGATAAGTTTTTGGAAATGTTTACCTTCCGTAGATACAGAAGTAAGAAAATAATGTACCATCCTTTATCAAAGACATTACAATGTTGTAATAATTGTACAATGATTATAGTCAATAATGTCATGGTATCATATTATTGACGAGTCACGTTGGAGAAATAGAGGTATAACATGAGATAAAAATTCTTGAAACCCTTCACAAGTGTATACCTTTTGTGCTGGGATTGATAAGAAGAGGAACTGAACAACAAAGTGAATTTCACAAGCAAACAAGGCTAACAACTTATTACTATTGAGGGTGTTTACTTTGATAGAAGAAAAATGTGTGTTAAAGGGTAGACGCTGAGCAATATTGACATCATCCAAAAGATCATATGTATTTAATGATTTTTAACTCAATTCTTGCTTTGAAAAAGTTCACTGATATTGCCAGTTTGCTATGAAAGATCTTACCAAGTATGTTTAATGAGAAATCTCCTGTGGATAGAGATACACTGTTAGACCCTCCTTCAAATTGTTTTTACCTAGTCTCTAGCTTTGGGTTCCACCTAATGAGATAAATTTGTATTGCTATAACGCAAATGCAATGTTCCCCCTGAATTCAACTTGCTAGCCTTCTTCTGACATGTTTTCATTGATTTGTTTTACTGCAGAAATTAAGGCTGTTGCAGTTTTATTTTCCAGGATTTCGGTATCATGAACTTTTTTCTTTTGTTTATTTTGTTTATTTCTAGTATATTTTGAAATGTGGTAGAACTACATATTATATCTTTTCCCCACCCCTCTCCTCCATGGAACCCCTCTCATGCCCACCCCTTACCACATTTCTTGATAATCTCTTTAGTTAATCATTTTTGGAATTGTATCGTGTAGGGGTATTGCCTTTTGAAGTTCTGAAATTCAGGTTGTGTTATTTGAAAATTATATCTCCTAGTGCTATCTATTTGATCATTTTTAATCTACATTAGTTTTGTTGAAATTAGTATTTTTTTCAGAGTTTATTTTCTACTAAAGGGCAAATGATAGAGATAACTATTCTTTATTTAAAAAACGTGGAACAAAATCCAAAGCAATAAACTAGAATAAACTCGTCTACTGCATTTACAGAATTCCTATTATTATTTATATAATATAAATAATTTGTTGCTATGCCACTGCATTATATTTTTGTGGAAAAGCCTGGGATATTATTCAGTGTAGCTTTTCTCTGAACAAACTCCAATTCAAGTGAATTTCCAACTGCTAGGATAATGATTTTCTGACACTGTGCTCAATGAGAGTGCACCTTTTACTAAAATCAACATGATCCACGTGTCTGAAAAAATAGCCTGCTAAGTGGAAAATGCAATAATAAGTGTGTGTTCACAAACTTTTGTCCACACATTGTTTTGTGTTTGAAATTTATATTACCTAGTCAGTCCTACTGGATACTTTTAGTAAGTCAATTGCTATACAGTAGATCTTTGCTCTTGAATTAATACATCATTGTGATGTTTCATATTGTTACAAAGGACCCTTGTGTAACTCTGGTCCCATTACACACTGTGCGTGTCACCTTGAACAAGATATTTTACTTTCATTTTCACCTTCAATTTTTTTTTATTTGTGTCACTAAGAATTTTCTTCTTAAGTTTTAATTACTTTTTAACTCACACTTATGTGTGTGTGTGTGTGTGTGTGTGTGTGCACATGTGTGCACATGAGTGCAATGTCTGTGGTGGCTAGAAGACAATATCATATCCCCAGGAGTTGCCTTTATAAGCAGTTGTGAGCTGCCATTTACAGGTTCTGAGAAACAAACTCAGGTTTTCTGCAAGAGCTGACATGCAATTAAAAGCTGAGCCATCTCTGCAGGCCCCTGTGAGGATTTTCTAATTGCTGTATATAAAACAAGCTGGAAAGGGCTTTAGAATATTAATGTAACATATTGTGACTGCTATTGATTTGAAATCTGGCATTGGCAAAACATTATCACCTTTCAATGAAGCATTTTTGACATCACGAGGAAGATCTAATCACAATCTCTGTTCTATAAAAAAATATTTACCCTGTATTATAATTAACTCATTACCCCCTGCATACACACATAACACACTCAGCACCAATGGGCTGTTTCAAGGACCTGGACTACTAGCTTAGAATGTTGTTTAGAAAAGAAGAGAAGAATATGAAGAGAGAGGATACGTTGTCTCAGGACCCTGTACCGTATTTTGAAATTGTGAATAAGGCATATTTATTACACATCTGGGAAATACCGGTACTAAATTTATCAACCTATATAATAATCAATTATGAATTGTCTGATGCTCCCCTTTCCAGAGACAAACATAACCACTGTCTAAAATTGGGACCGGTCCTACTTTCCAAGGATTTTTTTTTGTACAACTTTTGTGTTTTTCTACTTTGATATTTTAAATAATTAATTTTCTTTAGAACCAAACTCCCATTGAAACAGTACAAGTGCTAGGTGGTACAAATTATTAGGTTCAAAACTTAAAAATGTTATAGGAACCCAACTTAGGTCCTCTACAAGAACAGTGCACACACCTAACTTCAGAGTTATCTCTCTAACTCATTAACATCTTTTTGATATTCCTACTCACTAGTATTTGTGTTGATGCTGTAGAACAAATGTAAGTAAGTGGAGTCTCTCTTCTGTGAATCTGCAATGGAAACTACATTTAACATAGTGCCACTAGGAATACTGCATCCCTTCTTTAAGCCTAGACAGTGTAGTTTTATGGCAATGATGTTTCAAGCAACATTTGGGGGGGGGGTGACATCTGCTGTGGTTCAACCATGATGGGTTCTTTTGTTCCAAGGTTGGGACATGTGGAATAGAAAAGTTGGGTAAGAGGAACAGAGAGAGACATGATAGAAATACAGAGACACAGGACACTACTTGGAGAGCAACTCAGTGGATACTGAATTCTGAATTCCCTGGCATTTAATTTTCATGTGCTTCTATACCTCAATACAAAAGGCGGTGGGGGAAAAGGGAAAAAGACTGCTTTAACATGGACAAAGGGCAACCTGAACAGTTGTTTGCCTCAATATTTGAGACATTAAGCCATTATTTCCTAAGTAATGCATTTGAAGTTTTGGGCAGGATATGAGCACACCCTAGACCAAGTATCCTGTAGGCAGTTGCCCCCTATGTCAAATCTCTTATTTTAAATGAAGGAGTGGGAGTATGCTTGAATTCTCTGACTTTTAGTCAGGGAAGAGCAGATCCACCCCTATGGGCCATATTAATGTATGTAATCAAGTAATCACACCCTAGGTCAGGGTGTATAGCCACATCTGTTATAAACAACTTTGAAAGAGCAGAAATAAGCTGAAACTCTCTGACCTCTGGTGAAGGTGGAACAGGCTCACATATGTGGGGCCCCTCACAAGAAAAGCAACATGGTAATTCCTTATGCTGACACATCGCTTAGCCCCCTTAATGGAGGAACACTTCTGAAAATGTGTATGCTTGTACCCTTGCCCTTAGTCTAGTCAAGACCCGCCTCAGTTTTTTTTTTTTTTTATTTTAGGGAAGATTCAGGTAATAAAGGAAAGAGTTTCAAAGCGATTAGAAGCTAGATTTCTTCCCCACTGTGGCTATTAGAGAAATACTACAGAAAACAAAGACAGGACCTTATACTTTATCACAAGTAAAAGAGAAGCCACTAGTGGTTTTGTAAATGGAGAGGCCTTTGTCTGATAAGTTTAATACATATGGTAGGGGCCACATTTGGTGAAAAGAGAGTGGTGTTACCATCAGAAACCTCTTTTGATGTCCTCCTTCAAAAGCATGGGAAAGAGTATAAAGTCTCCTAGAAGGACACTCTGTAATTCTGAATAATTATTGAGATTATAATTTAGTAGTGATATACTAAACAGGAAATGTATTAATCAGGTCCAGAAAAAATATGCAAAATTGCTAAATTATATCACTTCTCATTAGTAGTACATGGAAATGCTGACTTTGGGTAAATGTTATGCATTTTGTACCTCTCTATTTGTTCTGATATTGAAGAAACATAAACTAAATATTAATGTCACACTATCTAAATCTTACGAAATCACACCTGTGAATCAAAACAAAATCCCAACAAAATTTCAATGATATAAGAAAGTAAAACGCGTTCTATTTTCCTTAAATCTTACATTCTCTACAAACCCACAGCCTGAGATTTTCATACCCTTATTTTACAGAAGATGACAGTCTGCAAACGCAAAACTGCATCCTCTTGAGATTACATGTCATATACACCACTCTTATCTCTCAGATTTCAGGGCTAAGAAAATGGTAGGAATAAAATCTTCAAGAAGGTGCTTGAAAATTAGTGAATGTGAAACCTATGCTAAATAGTCTAGCAAAGTTGAACTGTAATTAAAAACATCTGGGACAAAATAAGGAACACAGTTTGAGTCAGATGTTTAGATTAGATTTCTGTTTCACAGGGGGCATTGAGTATTAAGTACAGTTTATGTGCCGTTCTTTCTCAGAAGTTCTCCGAGTGGTTCTAGTCACTGTGCTGTGAGAGAATTGAGGATGGCTGAGAGCCAGTTTTTTAAAATACTTTCCTAGACTACTCAGTACAGACATGTAACCTGTATCAAGGAAAGTCTGATCTTCGGCTTTGTGGTGGGACTTTCTCTTCATTTCCATATTTAACACCTGGTTTTAATATCTGAAAAGCAATGTGATACTAGCAAAGGACCACAGACTCTTAAAACTAGTTGTTTCGTTGCCCCTGCAAATATTAAAGTATTAAGTATATAGTCACTGTGTATATTATCCTAGTTTATACTTATCATTTAATATATACTCTCCCTATTATTACCCATCATTTAAAAAGTTTGGAGATTAAAATTAAATTACATCTCTCCCTTTTTTTTCTCCTTCTAATCCCTTCCAGATAGCTTTCCCCACTTCCCTTCAAATTCATGGTTTCTTTAAAAAAAAAATGAATGCTTATAAGTAAGTCAATATGCAAATTCACACATATTCCTAAATATAGCTTAATCATTTTGTATAATGCTACCTGTATGCAATTATCAGGGATGACTATTTGGTACCAGACAACCAATTGTTGTACTCCTTGGGGAGGGCCACCTCACTTTTCTCAGTTGCCTATAGTTCTTTGTGTAAATCTGATGCCTCATGGACCTTTCTTCACTGATTTTGATAAGTCCAGTGATGTCTGCCCAGATTATGACCCCCAGAGAGAGACCACCAGAGAGGCCCAGACTGTAATAAGCAAGGTATAATCAGCATAATATAAACATGTTTGGAACTCATCTCTGACCCCGTCACAGCAAGGTAGAGAGAGGAATTGTATCTCCTCTGTGGGGGTAGGCTTTTTAAGGGATAACTACAAAGAGACTCATTGAAGCTGCTTTGGCACAGGTGCAAGGATTTTTTGCTCCCTCCCATTCTGCTAAGTCAGTTTTTTCCTTGTTCTCAGAGCAAGGCCACTGTTCCCGAGTTAGGCCATCTTTATCAGCCTGTACCGGGTGGCTGGCTGGGCTGAGTTAAATGACCTTGTGCTTGGAATTTCCCAGGTGGGAAAGGGGAAGGCCACTATCTTCCTGGGAAAACATTCTGCTAGAAAATTTCTTCTTGCCCCTTTGAGAATAAGGGCTGAGGGTCCTACAGGGTCATCATTATCCATGTCATGTTTGATCAGTCATGTTTGTCACACTTTGTGAGTGTAGTTTCTGGGAACACTAGGAGGTACAATCTCCCAGCAAACTCCACAATCTTCTGTTTAATACTATGTTCATTTAGCCTTATGTGTGGGAGTGTTTGGTAGATGTATTTATTGCTCTATAACTTGGCATTTTGTCTGATTGTGGCTTTCTGTAGTGTCTTTATATGTTGTAAGAAGTTTTCTCGATTAGGAATGAAAATATTTTGTTGTGTACAAGGGTTACATTTCTGGAGAGAAAGGTATCCTGGCCATTGGAAGCCAGGCAGTATCTACAGCTCTGCAGGGAAAGGCATCTTGGCCATGGAAAGCCAGGCAATATCAAGAGCTCTGTTCTGGTGGGGGATAATTTCCGTGCAAGAATGGAGAACTTCTGCTCCTGTTCCACCTAGAGTTGTTACAGCTCTGCTCTGCTCTGCTCTGCTCTGCTCTGCTCTGCTCTGCTCTGCTCTGCTCTGCTCGGTTAACAGAGTTTCTCTGTAGAAATATAGCAGCTCTGTTATGACTAAGTCAAAAACGTTAACTTCTCTGTCAAGCTTCACCCCAACAAAAGAAGATTCTCACCTAAATCTCATTCAAGAGATTTATTGGGAGGGAGGAACAAGGAGAGTGGCTGCATCTGCCAGGGTGGAAAAAGACAACTTCAAACTGAACAGGTACAGGGCATGGAGTTTTTCCAGGGTGAGAATTTTTAGCATGAGAATTGGTCAGACTTGAATTCCTGAGGTTTGCCAAACTCAGAGATTGGATGCATTTTGTGCTCTGGGATTGGTTGGTTTTTCTACTGCATTTGTCAGAGGCAGAGTGTGTTTCTTTGGCTCTGGTTTCAGGACCAAGTTTATTTTCTGGCTTATGTTTCAGGGCCAGGGTGTATTTCTTTGGCTCCAGTTTCAGGGTCAGGGTGTATTTCCTTGCCTGGACCTTTTACCCAACACTGTGGATATAAGGACTTAAGGTTTCAGACCATTGTTAGGGATGATACTGTAAACCATCACTTTTTTTATAATGTTATAACACTCAAATATTAGCTACCACTGAAAATTAATTTTTTCCCTTTTCTGATTATTTTGAGCCTTCAGTTTTTCTAAAACTTAGGTGTTCTGTAGGTAGTATTGTTAGACAGCTCTCTTTCTCCTAGAGTTTAAGTAACTTAATTGATAGCAGGGAACACATGCTTGATAAGAAAATATCTATCTTTGTATATGACAAGGTATCAATCAATATTTGCTAAAAAGTAGTCATGAAAATAGTCTCTCAAGAATATATAACTATAATGATTTTTTTATTAATAATGATAATATATTAGTTGAAATAGTTGTTTCTTGGGCTGGAGAGGTATCTCTCTGGGAGCAGTGATCATTGGCCAAGAATAAGAACTAGACTTGTGATCCCTAGAACACACACAAAATGTGACTATAGCTGTTTCTTTCCATAGCCATAATCCATGAAGTGGAGGGAGAAAAGGCACTATGAGGTATCTAGGTTCAGAAACTCTAGGATACACAGTGATCTTCAGGATTTCTGAGAGAAATATATCTCGAAAATAAGATGGACTGCAATAAAATAATGGACTAGAACATTGATATTTGGACATCAGTGGAATAGGCATAGATGCACAGCTCAAAACCACACACAGAAAGAGAAAGAAAGGGAAGAAGAAAAATATCAGTATTTAAAGCTGCCTCCATAAACAGAATTAGTTAATTTTCTATTATGAACCTCTTATTCACCTGAGTATATATCTAGACAAAACCAAAACCAAAATAGGAAAGAAAACAAAATGCATAGTTTTAGAGCTTAGCAGGTGAAAATGAGAGCTCTAACTTTTAATTAATTTAATTTAGTTTATCAGTATAGAAAATGTTTGAGTCTTTTATGGGACTCACTTTGTTCTTTTAAAATTACTTAATTATTGCAAAGAATCCAGGTGCAATATGACAACCAATTATAAATAAATTGAATTCAATTAAGTATACAATGATTATTTACCATTATATGTAATGTACTAATTACACAGAGGTCTGTAGAAGCCAGATTTGAACATAGTGATTTTCCATTATTCTTTCTCCAGTGTTACAATAATACTCTTGTACACTGATTTGTTACTCTTATTGGTTTAATAAAGTGCTAACTGACCAATTTCCAGGCAGGAAATAAAGGTGGGACAACCAGATGAGGAAAATTCTGGGAAGAAAAAAGGCAGAGACACAGTCAATGCCTCACTGACAAAAGGTACCAAGCCACATGGCCAAACACAGATAAGAATTATTGGTTAATTTATGTGTTAAGAGCTAGTTAATAATATGCCTGAGTTACTGGTGGAAGTGTGGGACCAGATGGGACAGAAACATTGGTCTACCTTTCCCTATGTTCAAAAGCCCAGCACGAATGAGAACTTAATTTGTTTTAGCTTTATGACTGACTTTTATTTTGATCTTTTTTTCTGTGCATGGGAGAAAATCAAATTGCACTTTAAAAAAAATCCTACATTTCTCATCCATTTTGAGATAATTAAGGACTCTTCTCATTTTTCTTAGAATTTAAAATGTTTAATTTAAAATATGTATGCAGATAGTGAATGTTGGCCACAATGGCATCTGAAAATGCCAGCCAAAGGCAGATTGTGTGTAGGAAGCATCACGATGTATATGTCATGCCATTACCTATAAGAATAGAAAAATGGAAAGGCATTGTTTAATGGGAGAAAGTGATGATAGAGTCACAAATATGGTGGTAACTAACTAGAGGGTTCATCAGGGCCAGACATTAAAATGATTTAGTAAATTTCGAGATTAATAATAAAAATTTAATTAAGTCCTAAGGCAGATTCAATGTAAGATTAAATAAATTTTATTCATAAGTCTCAAAACTGTTTCACCTTCAGTAAATGAAAACACAAAGTTAATTGATAAGCCACACATGGTGGCCTTGAGCTAATCCTAGCAACTGGGAGGCTGACACAACATTTCTGTGAGTTTAAGGCCACTTAGAGAATCAGAGTAAGATCTGTGACTAAACACATGGATATATACTAATACCTCTTATGGGAAAGTTTTTATATTATCTCATTTGAAGTATCATCTAATTTCACAACCCTATGGTTAAACATCAGCCTGCCTAACTGATAAAGAGAAATCAGAAATGTGTGTAGATTGAGGTTGGTTTCCAAGATAGGACTAACCATACAAGACTTTTATTTGCCTGACAGCTTCCTAAGTATAGAGCACATTGCTATGAAGTCATATAGATATAAGAAAAGATTATGGAACTGAAAGGTTGACTGATCTTCAGTGTATAGCACTTACTAGTGACCTATGCATTGGGGATGTGACATAGAATAATGGAAATGAAACAGAAGACTGACAGTGACCCTCATTTCCTAATTCTCCTTCCTCCTTAATTCACTGAAACACAAAACTATAATATAATGCTACATACGGCATTCTTAGCATCATCTCATGAAAACATCTCATGGTTTCCTTTTGATCGAACTTGATTCAGAATAGTTTCCAGTGACACACAGTAGGGATTAACAATACAATGAAATCATTGCTTGTTGCACCCAAATGTAAAGAGACTCTTCACTCACAGGGATAATGTGAAACTTTTACTGAAAAACATCAGTGATTTCATAAAATTAATTTCTGATAATTTTTATATATCCGTAATGAGTTTATTTTGTTTCAGTATCTTTTAATGTTTGATACCTCCCATTTTTATATCATGTACTGTGAGCACATTCACATCCACTACCCTCTCTCTTACTCCTTCCACTTTAACAGACTCCCTACTTCTTTCCACCTATTCTCTTCAAAGCCTCATGTCCATCCTGGCCCATTTCCTTGATGTAGGTCTGATGCAGTTGTTCACTGTTGTTGTATTTTTTTTTATTATTTTATGGAGGCAATTGTAATGAACTTATCTCCGTGTGTTATATAACATAAATTTCGAGTTGCTCATTTACCATGGGCATCAATGTGAATTTTGGAATTTTAAGAACCTTTAATATAAGATCAATAAATATTTATTACTGAAATAGAAATTTTAAAGATCTTT
>NC_022009.1:98955030-98962076 GCF_000317375.1 Microtus ochrogaster
TTAAAGGCGTGCGCCACCACCGCCCGGCCTCGCCTGACTTTCTTGAACAAAAATTGTGAGTGGAAAATTAAACTGTATTAAGTTCAGATATTGCCCATTCACAAAAGGCAAAGTTAAGTATTATGCATAGCCATTACTGATTGCAAATACATGCGCATGTGCTTCTACACATTTGGGTATTGAAAGTCAGAGAAATACCTTGACAGAGCTAATATTAGCACAAAACATTAAGTTCTCTTTCATAGCTCAAGTGTCCATAACCTGCTTAGTGAGTGATTATGATTTTCACTTATGTTATTATTATTAATTTTACTTTGTGAATTTTTAACAGTAAAGTTTTAGTTTAGAGAAGAAACACCTTCCATCAGTGACAGACGGGATTAAAGTTGTGTGATGGAATGGGCTGAAGGGTTTTTACACTAATATTTTCTACTAGATATGCCTCTATTAATTACACAGAACAGTAAGGTTAAGGACACAGTTAGATCTCCTGAACATCTACTGATACTACTGTAACCACCTATTTTTTTGTTTTTGAATTGACTGCAGAAAAGTGATGACGAAATGGGAAGTCATTTAGTTGACTCTGAATGCCCTGGACATACTGACTACTGTATTCCCAGACACAAAGTATTTTTATTTACCTAAAGTTGTAGAAAACTGTGTACTGAAACTTTGCTGGTAAAGGAGCTTAAAAATAATTCATCCATCATAACCCAATATTTGTTGAGAACTTGGTACATGTTGGTTGCTGGGGAAACAGCTATTAAAAAGACAAGGTTTGTGCCCTTGAAGAATTTGAAGCTGTCAGAGATGAGATATAAGTTATGCATGCATATATGCATATAATTGCTTATTCTAAAATGGATGTGCAAGAACTGTATGAGGAAAGGGGCAGCGTTGTATATGGAAGAATGACAACATTTATTTTTAAACAGAATTCTAATACATTCAAGTTTGCATTTCTCAAAGATGCCATCACTGCCCAACATAAGGAATTTCAAAATAGAAAGTCTAACCATTGCAGAAAAATCAGAGAAATGCTATATATATTAGAATGTCATTTAAAGTTGTGTGTCCATAGGCGATGCAAACACACATGCAAAAATAAGTTACCGTCTATGGTAAAATGAAGCTGTTATGGTTTGAATCTGCAATACCCCACACAGACTCATACCATAACTGATTGTTCCTTAGCTCATGGTGCTATTTTGGGAAGCTTTAGAATGTGAAGGGGGAGAGCCTAACCTGGAAGAAGGATATCCCTAGGATTAGGCATTGGAAGAGATGTTGGTCCTTGCATCTTGTCACTCTGCTTTTATTGTCACCTGGTGTGTATTGATGTAAACATATTATCCCACAGGTTCCCTCCACCATGAACTGGGCTGCTCCTCTGTACATTCAACACCATGATGCACTAAACTGTATTTTTTTTTATTTTTATTTTTTTATTTTTTTTTATTGAGAAAAGGAAAAAAAAGAATCCGCCTCCTCCTAGCTTCCCATTTCCTTCCCCCTCCTCCCGCCCCTCTCCCCCTCCCCCTAGTCCTCCCCCCCTCCCTCTCCAGTCCATAGAGCAGTCAGGGTTACCTGCCCTGTGGAAAGTCCAAGGTCCGCCCCCCTCTGTCCATGTCTAGGAAGGTGAACAACCAAACAGGCTAGGCTCCCACAGACTACGCTGCAGTAAAAAACAATGACTTCTCGAATTTTGCATGCAAATGGATGGAAATAGAAAACACTATCCTGAGTGAGGTATCCCAGACCTAAACTGTATTTTTTAATTGCAACATTTCTCCCCCCTCATCACTCTGAATCCTCCCATATAAATATGACTGCTCTCCTTAATACTCATAAACTCTTTCTTCATTTATTATGTATTGATATATATATATATATATATATATATATTCCTAAATACACCAAGCTCAGTCTGTATAATGTTACTGCTATGTTTGTGTTCAGGACTGCCTCTTTGGCACTGGCTAAACACTGAAACTTCATGAATGCAGAAGACTTGACATCTTTTCCCTCTCTTATCTTATTGTCAGTTATTTGTTCATGATTAAAAAAAGAATTACTGACACTAAAGTAAATAAATCAGTATAAGGATATAGCTATAGCTATATTCATATGTAAACAACAAAAATAACCTTTGGTGCACTATGGTGATAGAAGCTCAGAGGACCAGTTCAGATCATGGTGGAGAGAATCTGAGGAAGGATATGTTTATATCCAGATAAACTAAGCAAAAGAGCTGAGTAACAGGATGTAGAAGCATTTATGCTTACACGTGCGCGAACACACACACACACACACACACACACACATGTTTAATATAGGAGTAATATTAAGCACATTAAAGCTAATTTTGGGCAACAGCAGATAATTAACAAGAGCCTTACATGTATATCACTCAGAACCATGTGGATGGATGAGCTAAGATACTAGGGAGAATGAGCTGAAATTTGACTTTGAACAGAAACCAAAAGCAGCTTATTGGAATATTTCTCTATTTCTGTATGTCATGTAGACAGGAAAAATGAAACTGCAAAAACTTGGAAAGATATAACCACAAAGAACTTGCCACTTAGCTGTCCAATTCTTTCAGTTTGGACCCACCATATAAAGCCTCTAGAATGCCTCAAAGAAGTACCAGCAACTGGGAACCTACCAGGTAAATATTAGTCTGTAAGAGTCATTTTACAATCAAATTGTTCATAGTTAAAAATTCTGCAACAGGAAATTTGTCTGTACTTCTTTTTACTTGTTGAGCCTTTGTATGGTTCTGTAACAGTGTGACTATGGCCTTATAAAACCTAATTTTACAATGTTCCTTCTGCTCCAATTTTGTGGAATAATTTGAAGAGTATTGGTATTAGCTCTTGTTCAATTAATTCTATTTTCATTTGTAATTTGATATTGTCATGACTGTTGCATGAACCTTTCATTTAAATTTCTGAAACACTGTTATTTATCTTGGTTACTGACATATTGATATTCCCTTAAATTCTGTTAATTATCAATTGATATGACATGTCCTAAGCAGTGCCAACATGACTCCAATGTTGAAAAGGTGGATAGACATTGGTGAAACAGCCACAAAGACTGAGGGAGGCTGCAAATGTGGAGAGACAGATGAGTGAAATGAAGGGAAAATTTCATTAACTTTAGTACTTGCCACATTTAAAATTAAATGGAAATAAGTAAGGTTTTCAGCAATGGACTTTAGGAGCATTAAAAAGTACAGTTTCGGTGGCATGATAGGCAAGAAAATCCAAACAGATTGAATTCAAGAGATATAAGGAAGAAAGTAATTGGAGAATGAGATTACACACATTTCTTTTAGGATCATTTTCAATAGAATAGATAAATATCAGGTGATGTATAAATAAATCCCTATGTGAAGTTTCATTTTAAATGAGAGGAAAGAACATTTGACATTTATATCATAGTAAAGTGATATATTTACTCTTACAGTAGTACTATAAAATGTGAAAAATGTGCTGTAAGGGAGACAGAGAAGAAGAGCACCTTGGGAAATAATGCTTGAGCCATTAGCAAGACTGTAACCTTAACAGCAGTTAGAAATGACTTAAGAGTAGAGACTATTATTGCATTCATGATAAAAAAAAAAGTGACATATCTAGGAGTAGTCATTCTCAGTGTGTCAATTTTTCATAGGAAGCAAAGGTGATGTGAATTGGGAGGGAGCCTTGTATAAGAATTATTATGAGAGAGCAAAGGGATACAGGATTATGAATAAAATAATCCTATAGACCTCTAAGGGAAGGAAAGACAGAGTAAGGGAAGAAAGTGTGTCATGTTCAACACGAGGGTATTGGTATAGTCACAGGTTCTTGACCTTTCATGTGGCATTACTGAAAAGGTTTTGCAGCCCAACTACCCTCTCTGCCAACACAATAATCCAGATCAGACCAAGTCAAACCAAATTAGAAAAAGCCTAGTTTTGACAGATGCCAACACTTCTGGGTGGCCTTCCAGGCTCTCATCGATGGAGACTGGAAGGAAAACGCTGGGAAGGCCATGGAGAAGGGAAAGGAAGACCAAGAAGACCATGTGTTCATTCTCTGTGAGAGTGGTCTTGACCCTCTCTGAGGAGGGATCACAGTTTGGCAGGCTTTCTTGGAGGTGGAGTCTGGATTGCAGCAACTCCCAGGGGATGTGGCCTGGAATGGAAACCTCCACCCTAACATTTCATACTCCTTTGATGTTGAAGTGCGCAGGGGCTGGGGTGAAGCCTGACCCATACATTTCAGATTCAGATTCAGAGTGTATGGATGACAGAATCAGGTGAAGCTGTCAACCAAACATCCCAGACTCTGGGTACATGGATGCTAGGGGCTGAGGAAATGCTTGAAACCAAACATCCAAAACTCTTTGGGTATAGGAATCCCAGGGTGCTGGGGTGACAATTCCAATCAAACAATTACTAACTCAATGAAACAGCACATGAGTACATACATCTGTTTGGGTTTTTTTTTTTTTTTTTTTTTTTTTTTTTTTTTTTTTTTTTTTTTTTTTTTTTTTTTTTTTTTTTTTTTTTTTTTTTTTTTTTTTTTTTTTGTTTTGTTTTTCTCCTGCTTTGGTTGGGTTTATCCTGACATTTTGAGACAGGATTTCCTTGTGTATCATAACTTTCCTGCAAATTACTATGGAGGCTTCAAGCTCAGAGATTCAACTGCCTCTGTCTCCTAAATGCTGGGATTAATGCTGTGTGCCACAACCACCTTGCACATACATCTGGTTTTATTTGTCAAAAGTTTTCTCTTTTTTTAAATTTTAATATGTGGTTTTTGCTAAAATCCAAATAAAGCATGAAAAAGTCTCTAATTCAGATGAACACCTAATCTGTTTTATAAAGAGTCTCATAGGTCTCTAAAGATTTCAAAAAATTGCCTTCATCCCAGTAAGTACAAACATTTTAAAATGAACTAACATCTATGTCATTCACTCTATTAACAGGACAAACTAACTTTATGGTAGGAGTGTATTTTAATCCTTCATGATACCCGCAGTCCTAACACAAAGGCTGGTGAAGAAAAAGCATGAGTGGAACAGACTGAGAGAAGTGATAAAACACGGGAAGGTTCTGTTCATCCCTATTGAGAATGTGTGGATGGTGGACTGTGGGATGACCTTTGGAAAATCTTGGGAGCAACAGCATTTTGCATTTAGATTTTAGCAGAAAATATCCAGAACATAATTCAAGCTGTTTTGAAAATGGGTTGATAACTCTTCTTGGAGGTTCTTTTGAATGCTGCTCCTGCAGGCAGAATACATTAGCATTCATCTTAAACAGGAAATGGTGGCATCACTGTTACTGTAATTCTTTCTCAAGTCATCAGTACATTGTGGGGAAAGTAAGCAAAAAATTCAGACATATTTAATGCGACCTTCTTAGCTTCTGCTTAGATGACAAATTTCCTAGCAATAGTTTGTTAGTTCCTGCTGAAAGATTTTGTTCTGGAAAACTTAGTGCCTTGCTAATCTTGTCTTCCTGTGCTGTGCATGAGCCATCTGAAGGCCAGATTCGGAGGCAGTGTTTTTTAACAGAGAAAGTAGAGAGGGAAAGCAAATTATTTTCAATCTACAACTACTGCCTTCTCCTTTCTGACAGTCAAATTTTTGCTTTGTTTGTGAAACTTAAACAACCACCGCTGGGATCTAAAAGTTTTTTTTTCCACACACCTTTAATTCATTTGCTCTAGAAACCACCATAATGTTACAATCCTCCAGAGACCTTGTCTGCAATCAGTTCCTGTAAAAGCCTATTGGTACTCTCTTCCTCAGCTATGGCTATGAAACACAACAATATATCCTCTTAACCCAAGGGCAAAACATTTTCAACATATGCAGTTTGATTAATACCAGATTGTGATGGAGGAATCGATTGGTTAGATATTACATATTTAAACCTATCTGTGCCTAGATGTTTAATAACAAACATACCTGTGCTATTTTCAGTACAATGTTAGAAATCTTCATGTTTCTCTAAGCAAAGGAAAATGAATCTAAGCAGGAGATACGTCAGGGAATTTATTCTAGTTACTGTTAAGTTTACTGAGGATGACATTACAGGAAGAAATGCCTCCAAATTATTTGGTATTAACTATTATATTATAAGATATTAAATGGTTTCAAAATATCTACTCAGAAAGACAATTTGGTACTCAGAAAGGAATTTTATAACTATAATATCAAGGAATACACCTGAACCATGGACCAGTGCTGTAATTAATATAGTTTTCTGTGAGTATTCGGGTCAGGGCAATTGGGAAACAAAAGCACATTCTTTGATTACAAAATGACACCCAATGTTCAGCAATGTACATCCACATGAACTCTAAGAAAGCTTAAGAATATAAAATAAGCACTTCTAGGATACAGTGACTGTACATCAAGAATTTTGTGGCTGGGTTGTTGTTTCCATAGCCTCAGGAGTACCTTCTCATGTTAAAAAGATCTTTAAAAAGGCTTAAGTCTCCATGAAGGCTTGACCTCTCTACATTCAACAAGGTATGTGGTTGTTTTCCTTTCATTGCCCCCCCCCCACGTCAGTTTTCAGAGGGCTTCCTCTGTCCTAGCATCAACATTGGCTATTTGCAAACCAAACCCCATGAGACAACAACTCAGCACAATGCAGCCCAGTCCAACCACTGGAAGCCTTGCCTGATTCCAAAAGACAGGCCAGTTCAGACTCTGCAACCTTCATTAGTAGGAGTCCGCAAGGGTTACCACCATAGATTCTGGTAAGGTTTTATTGCACTAAGGTTTCAAAATGCTGCCTCCCAATTCCATGACTCTCCCTGTACCTTCTCTCTCCATCCCACACATCTGATCCCTCCTACTCTTGCCCCCACCCTTCCCAAATCTAATCTATTTCCCACTTCCAGGGAAAGCCAATGCTTCATACTTAGAACCTTCCTCTATACCTAACTCTCTGGATCTGTGGATTGTAGATTGATTATCATTTAGTTAATAGTTAATATCTACTTATAAGTGAATACATTCCTTATCTGTCATTC
>NC_022009.1:98962308-98969506 GCF_000317375.1 Microtus ochrogaster
AAAAAAAAAAACAATTGAATGATACTCTACCAGGTAAATGGACCACATTTTACTTTGTTATCTTATTTAGATATTTATTTATATTTCAAGGCAGGGTTTCTCTGTCTATCTCTGGAAGTCCTAGAACTTGCTTCGTAGACAGGCTGGTCACATCTCACAAAGATCCACCTGCCTCTGCCTCCCTGACTGCGGGGATCAAAGGTGTGCCCCGCCCCACCCAGCTGGAACATATTTTATTTACAAATTCTTTGTTAGAGCGACACCTAAGTTGTATCAAGTTTCTGGCTATTGTTAATAAAGCTGCATCAATCATAGCATGGTATTTGTGTTAGGGTAGAATGTCCTTTAGCTGTAAGCCCAAGAGCAATAGAAGCCGGGTTCAAGGTAGATTAATTCTAAATTTTCCGAGGAACCATCATATTGTCTTTTATAGTAGCTGTACAAGTTTGTACTGCCACGGGCAATTGAGAATTGATCCCCTCTTTACATAGACTTGCCAGCATGAGCTATCACTTGTGTTACTGATTTTGATTCTTTTCACAGATGTAAGATGGAATCTCAGAGTAGTTTGATTCGTATTTCCCTGGTGGCTATGAATGTTGAACATTTTTAAAGTATTTCTCAGACATTTCAGATTCATTTGTTGAGAATTCTCTGTTTACATTTGTAGCACATATTTGAATGTATTATTTGGTTTTCTGATAGCTAGTTTCTTGAGAGTTTTATATATTTTGGATATTAGTCTTCTATCAGATGTAGAATTGGTAAAAAAAAAATATTTTTCCCATTTGTATGCTGCTGCTTTGTCTGATTGATGGAGTCTTTTGGCTTATTGAAGCTTTTCAGTTTAATGAGGTTCCATTTCTTATTTTTGATCTTAGTGCCTGTGCTAATAGTGTTCTCTTCAGAAAGATGCCTCTTCTGCCAATGTATTCGAGGTTATTCCCCACTTTCTCTTCTATTAGGTTTAGTTGCATGGGGTTTCATGCTGTTAGCTTTGATCTACTTGGACTTATGTTTTGTGCAGGGTGATAAACATGGATCTATTTGCATTCTTCTATATGCAGACTTCCAGTTTGATCAGCACTTTTTTGCTGAAGATATATTCTGTTTATTCCATTGTTTATTTCTGGCACCTTTATCCAAAATTAGGTGTCCAGAGGTGTGTGAATTTATGTCTCACCCTTTAAAAATTACAATTCTGTAAAAATTCTTCATTGTATTATTATAATGCTAGAAATATTCATTTTACTGAATTGAAAAACATGAAAATAATACAATACATTCAGAAAATAGAACATTTATTTAAGTGAGATAGGACACTACCAGGTCTTACAAGATTATTGGGTGAAATAAAAGTTCGTATGGTACCAGCTACTTCTGTGAGTTATTTGCTCAAATAGGTCATGGAGGACCCTCAACCATGTATGCTTGTGCATCTATTATTGTTTATAAATCATAACTAGTTGCTAGCCTTTTTGTTAAAGGTATTACATGCTTTGTTTTCAGGACATGGAAAAAGAAGCATAATGAATAGTTGAAAGCTCCCTCTCTGCTACTCAGAAGGAACTATCATTACTACTGGAAGATAATTTTCATCAATAGTTCTCTCTTACAGGCAGTATGGACTGTAGTACCAATATGTCAATCAAGTTGTTCCTGCTGGTGATTTTAGGACACAGTTGTAATTGGTGCATTCCACTACCTTCCAATTGTATTAAAGGCCTGTTCCATAAGAGGAAATATCTCTTAACACACTAAATCTAGGCAAAGGCCTGTGACTCAAGAAAGCATAACTTTCAGTGGGTTAACTGATCATTTTGATAAAAACATGTAATGCAGCTGTCAATTCCCTTTCTAAAAATTTGTGACGTGAAGATGAGAAAGAGATAAAGACTGAGGGAAAGGACAAGAAGTAGAGATTATAGAGTGATCATAAATATGACTAAAGGAATAGACTGTAGATCACCTTAAGCTGATAACAAATACATGATTAAAATTTATCCAATATATCTTGTGCCAAAATTAAAAACAATGGAAAAGAGAACATACAAGTTAAATTAAAAGAATCTAAATTGGAAAAGCAAAGGAACAGAATGTTGGGACTAATGAGTCCTGGCCTTCAGCTAGATGTTGGGACTAATGAGTCCCGGCCTTCAGCTGCTCTTCCCTCCTAGAACCTTCTAATTAAAGTTACTAGAAGCTGTGCCTAGCTTAGAGGATCAGAGGATGGGATTTTCACCTGTTGGCCATTGACTGCAGTGTATTTAAGCCTACATGGTGCTAATAAAGAGGGGCTTTGGTATCAGTGTTTAAAGGTCTGAGTGTCAGTCTGTCTCTGCGTGTGTGTTCTCAACCTTCAGTCCCTTGCCTGAAGCTCGCGAACTGGGGTCTAGCGCATAGAGTGCAGACCAGGGCCACTGTGCGCTGCAATAGAAGATCCGTGTCCCACATAATCAAGCTTCTTTTCTCTACTGCTACAAAGGACATCTTAGTACACAAGTTCAGACTAGAAAGTTAACTTTCTGTCTGATTAATTGAAAGATTCAAGCATTTATTTCATAACACAACTATTGATGTTCATATATATATAATAGAAGAGGCAACACCAATATAATTGTAATAAACAAATAAATCTCACAGAGTAATGAATTCCCTCTCTCCTTGAAACAGGTGACTGTGACTTTATAATATAAAAATCTAATAATATCTATAGTAAAAGAGATGTTGTCTTTTTCTTCTCTTTTTCTTTCTTTTCTCTCTATCTCTTTTTATTTGTTTTTTTTTGTTTGTTTGTTTGTTTTTTGTTTTATGAAACAGGATTTCTCTGTGTAACAGTCCTGGCTGTTCTGGAACAAACTTTGTATACCAGGCCAGACTTGAAGCCACAAAGATCTGCTTACCTCTACTTCCTAAGTTTTGGGATTAAAAGCATGTGCCACAACTACTCAGCAAGATGTTTATTATAATATATTCTGATACTTTCAAATGAATATAAATAGCTTATATAAATTTGCAGCAATGGATTATCAGAAATTCATGTGACTTTTTTATATAGGAACTTGAATCCACTTTCACAGATGTATCTACTAAACATTAAGAATCATTATGATTTTTAAATACTTGAATTTTATAAGATTTTCATTAAACTTAAAAGTTCTAAGAGATAAATTATTGAATACTTTTTATAAAGTATACAATATATGTGTACATATAGTTATATGAATCATGTCTTTTGTAGGTATCTATGCATACATACATATATCTACTCTAAAATGGATATGAGTAACATTTTTAGTCTATTACAAGTCCTAACATGTCATTGATCAACATATGAAGAATTTTTGTGTTTAATTTAATAAATTGTATTTTTATTGTGGTAGTTGTCACTTGCTATAATTTGATCAAAACTTAAGATTTCCAGTTTATGTGTTATGCAGTCTAACCACACAAAGTTGAGAGAAATGATATGGTAAAGATACAATAAAAAGCAGAAGCTAAATATTAAAAAGATAGCACCCTGTGTGAGTGAGAAAGGACACTGCAAAAATTCATAATGGTGTTGGGTCACAATCCAAATCTTGAGTACAAGTTAATTGTTGGCTCAGAAGGCTCCTGAGGGAGGCCATTTGATAAGAATGTCAAACCAAGTCTCTTCCAAACCCATGTGGAATTCTTTTTCTGGTTTATATGGCTGCTTTGTATAACATTCTCACAAATACCATGGAAATGACCTTACACCAGTGGTTGATAGAATACAAAGTCTACTAAAGATAGAATCAGTTGCATAGTAAAATTTGTAAACTATTAAGTATTTTATTAATATTAAAATTTGAGTGAATTTTTATGTATGTGATAGATAGGTCCATTTTAATGCTTGAAAGTTTGTGAGTGTAACGTTGAATTTGACGAAACTATAGTTAAGCAGTCACAATACTGGAAAACTACTATACTGGAAAATTTTATTTTAAAAAGTACCTTTAAAGAAATATATGTATGAAACTTGCCAGCTTTTGGGCAAATACATGAACAAATAAAAGTAAATAGAGAATCATTGAATTTTGACTTACGGCTTCAGAAGATTGAGTCTCTGGCTGCTTGTCCCCATTACTCTGCGTTGTGGGAAGGCAGGAATAATAGTGGAACTTTATGAGGAACCAGAGACAAGCAGGGCGAATGGGCACAAGGTTTGTCTTTGTAGAACACTTCCATGGAGAACTACATTTTTCAATTAGGTGCCATCTCCCAATAATACCATAATGCACAATAGGATTTGCACATTTATTAGGTAAGAGCCCTTTGTGTTTGTGCTATTTCGAATGAGATATCATCTACAAGTTTGAAGATTTGAGTAGTTAGTCCACAGTTGGAAGCTGTTTGGGAACGAATAGGAGATGTAGTATTTTTTTTTCTGAGATGTGTCACTGTGTATGTGTGTTGGGAGGGGCATAAGTTTCCAACAGCTTGCCAGCATAACTGGTGAGCTCTTTCTGCTTCTTTTCATGGGTCTTGAGATGAACTCTTAGCTACTGCTACAACTGCACGCCTGCCTATGTATGGCAATGCTCCTGGTCATGACAGTGATAGAATCCTAGTCCTCTGGGAATCTAAACCCAAAATAAATCCTCCATTCTACAAATTACCTTCTATAAGTCATGTGTTTTATCAACGCAATAAGGAAGTAATTCATACAGCATCCAGTCACATTGCAAGAGCCTCCAAGCTGGCAAACAAGCTTTTAATCTGCATCTTTGGTGATATTTCTTATCTGAATCATAACAGTCTCTGGTTAATGTATCAAATTTAGTAGAACAAATAATACTTTAGAATCTCCAAATATCTGAGATCAGACTTATCTTGTCTACTTCAAGTTTAAGAATATGTTATTATTTGTCCAATCTTAAGTTTTCTCTATAAATACATGTGCTAAAAACATCTTTGCTTATCTCTTGCACTGCTAGGAATGCCATACACTCTGAGGTAAAGTCTAGTACTAGCAATTTAAATAAATTGGGGTCCAGTTTTGAGGAGGACATCAGGATCAAGTCATACTTATATAATTTAAAATTTTTATAAGAGGTGCATATAATATTTAATATATTTAATATGTATATACTTATAAATCTTTATTATTGATATTTACTTAAATATTCTTTATTTTGGAACTCTGAGCACAAGTTTATTATATATAATTAAAATATTTTCTCAAGCTACTGATATTCATAACTAGTATGGAAAGAATAAAGGACTAGGAGAAAGGTATAGAAAAGTGAAATATTAGGAAACTCTAATAAATTTTAAATAGTATTCATTATTCACTGTAAAGCTAGCTTCTAGTCATATTAGGTTTCTTATTTGCATACACTTTATTTCAAGTAACAAACTGGAAATAGAATAAATTATTAAAATATATTGATCAATTATTCATTTCATAATTTATGTAAATAATATGACTTTATTGCCAAACAGAGACCTAGCATATCACTAAGTTACATTTCACTATGAATTTGAGACAAGCAATTCATGAAAGTAACTTCTGGACTTTGTGGTTTTTAACAATTGCAAAGTTTTGCTGGGCACACACCATTAATCCCAGCACTCAGGAGGCAGAAGCAAGTGGATCTCTGTGAGTTCGAGGCCAGCCTGGTCTACAAGATCTAGCTCCAGGACAGGCTCCAAAGCTACAGAGAAACCACCTTGTCTCGAAAAACCAAAACAAAGTAAAAGAAAGATTTGCAAAGGTTCTCTGAGGAGGAAGGATATGCATATAGCTGTGAGGTGCTTGAAGTTCATACTCACAGTGTGGATTACACCCCACACTCTGTTCTCACAGGCTTCTGCAAATTAGTTCCTTTCATGACTTGGGACTCCTTTTAACCACATCTATCCCGCAATTTGTTTTTCAATCCAGGAGTGTTCACAACTGTTTTGCATAGACTGAGCACTTACTATATTTACATTTCCTTTAATTACCCATGTTGACAGAGGTTTTTGTCTCACTTGGACCTGCAATTATTCTGTCCCAAAGAAACACACAGAGGTCTACATTAATTATAAAGTGGTTGGCCAATTAGTTCAGGTTTCTTTTTAACACTTATATCTTACATATGAACCCATACTTCTTGTCTATGTTAGCCATGTGTTTTGGTAACTTTTATCAGCGAAGCATTCTCATCTTGCTTCTTCTGGGTCTGGATTACAACTGCAGACTGAGTCTTTTCTCTTCCCATAATTCTCCTGTTCTTGTTGCTCTGCCTGGCCACCCCACCTTTACTTCCTGCTTGGCTCCTGGCCAATCAGTGTTTTATTAAAGCAAAACAAGACCAAAAGAAGTTTTATGGAAAGAAATCCTGTCCTTGTTGGTCTAAACACATCTCCAAGGCATTTCACATTCACTACAGGTAGATGATATATACCCATGAAATTCACATATATTCCATAGGAATCGTACCTTTACTTTTCCTTGTTTCCAGATTCTTATTGGCAGAGTTCAAATCAGGTGAGCATTGTCAGCTCATGTTTTCTCAGTTAGTGTTGGGTAAGACGGTGTGTCCATCATGTTTCTACAAGTAAAACATTCTATGGAATCTTGTGAATTGATATTTTTGAGGCAAAGACCAATACAATGAATATAAAGACATATAAATATATCTCATGGTCAGATTCTCTACCTCTGGCTACAGCTGACTTGGTAAGCTAGATCTGAAATTCCATTCTTGACTAATATATTCTGTAAAATTTTTTACAGTTTCCCCTGGAACTGTTTCAATAGCAGTTTTTAGTACCATTTAAAATAGAAATGCAATAAGAAATTTACAAATGGTGAAAAATAGACCTTGTTTTCTTCTTACTAGTTTCTCACCCAAGTTATTGTTTTTCTTATGCTTTACTATAAGCGAGAGGAAAAAGCAGGTCACATCTTAAAACTGTAATGGGAAAATGTACTTAGTTCTAAAGCTCATTTTAGCAGCATTTTTTAAAACCCAATATAGAAGACAATTCAGCAAGTCCTTGCTGACACACAATCCATCTTCCCTCTACTGTCTGTGACACATCTTCTCATCCTTCTCTTACCCACAAAGATAGTTTCCATGTCAATGTTTCTACTAACACTTCTTTTGATGTAACAGGACATGTACCATCATAGGGTTCAATTTCAGCAGTTCTCCATATTAGCAATTCTTTTTTTTTTTTTTTT
>NC_022009.1:98969756-98975416 GCF_000317375.1 Microtus ochrogaster
TTTAGATAAGGCCAAGAGAACTCCAGTATCTGCCCATTTTCACATACCCTTTCTTCTTATGATCTTTACATTTAAGGATCATTGTAACAAAGTCCTGAAATTACTTTCATGAATTGCTTACCTCAAATTCATAGTAAAATATAACTTATGAAATGCTATCTCTCTGTTTGGCAACAAATAATATTATTTATATAGATTATGAAATGAATAATTGATCTGAAGCACAATTAATAAAAACTCAGGGTCATAAATTAGGGTTCAACCTGAAGATCTGAAAAGCAAAGCAGCCAGCCACTTGCTCTTACCTCGACCTGAGTATGAATGGTGATTCTGCCTCCTGAAATCTCAGAAAGAGAATGCATTTGAGAACTGTCTTACCTCATCTTATGTTCCACTCTGGTGCTGGAATCAAAGGCATGCGCCACTGGGATTAAAAGCAGCACCAACAGATTTCTGTGGCAACTAGGGTGGCTACTGGGATTAAAGGTATGTGTCATTGTGGCTACATGAGTTAAAGGTGTGTGTTACCATAATCTGGTCTGTAAGATTTACCAGTGGGAGTGTTTTACTCTCAGATCTTCAGGCAGTCTTTATTTATTAAAATACATTTGAAATGCAACTACATTTCAAAATATATTGATCAATATATTTTAATATTTTGTTCTGTCACATTACATCTGCAATGGTTCTTATCTCTAGCATAGCACATTTTGATCTGGTACCTGGAATAAATTTTGTGAGTAGGGCAATAGAAGAGACATCTCACTATATTTTCTTCATGAAGACAATAATGGATTTATAATGGTGTGTCTGTGTATGTATTTCTGTGTTGTACATGTGTGTATGAATTTGTGCATATCCAGATATGTGGGTGGATAATGCTGTACGTTTGTAGATAGACCACAAAATGATGCCAGCTGTCTCTTCTCTTCTATCTCTCCATGTCTTACACCATTAAGGAGAAACTCTCACTGAAGGTGAAGCTCACATTTTTTTTTTTTCAGGTAGGTTGGTGGCCAGCAGGCCCAATGATGCCTCTGCTCGGATCTCTACCTCTTTCAGTGATGGGATCCTAAATGTGTGAGACATTTTCATGTGTGGGCATTGGAGATCTGACTATGGTTCCCATGCCTTCACAGAAAGAATCTTGTATATTGAGCAACCTCAGTCTCCTCAACAAAAGCTGCCCTGTATTATTTTTCCACATTTGTTTTGCATTGTTTCTGTTTAACCGAAGGAAGGGACTGGCAAGCATTTGTTGAGGGACAGACAGAAGGTGTCAGAGTCGTAGCTTTTTCATTAAGTAATCTCTATTAACATAGTTGAGTCATTTTTCTATATTATGAGTTCACAAATATACAACCTTATTGATCTATGCCTTTCTCGACTGCCCTCCATTTTCCTTTCTTTTATGAATCATCCTCTTCAGAGCTAAAAGAAAATCCTTTATTACAATGTTAGAAAGTTTTATAAATATTTTAATTGAAATGGAAATTAACTCAAAATTTATTTGAAGCCTGAAAATACTTTGTATATAACTTTAAATCTTAAATCAAGACACTTCCTGCTTGAAGAAAATTAATCCCCACCACATATATACAGGCCATTTCTATAAGCATGAGTGTTAAAATCTAAACCCACTCTTGAAAATAAATCCAAATGAAAAGCATATACAAACAGATCTCATTTTAAAGGGCTGGAAATAATTGTAGGAATATTCTACTTTAACTTAATTATTTTGATCAAAAAAAAACAAGAATAGAACTTATTGACCCTATCAAGAAAATTAATTAATTATGGGCAACTGAGATTTGTAAATGCTTAATAGTTGTTTTTTGCTGTTATTTTTATTTCTTTATTATTTGCCTTGCAGGCTATGATCTTTGACAGTGTCTCTCAAAACATGGTTTTCTCAGCTTCCTTGCAATGTTTGTCCTGAGTCTGGTTTGTCTTTTCTTGATAATCTCATTTTGCAGCCTGGAACATACCTATAGAACATGAGACTGTGATAAGTTTGAAGCAGTGCATCTAGGTTAATCTATTAGAGAAACATAAAAATAGGTCTAAAAACCTTGTACTTCATCAAGAAAAAAACAACCATTATTTTTATGTCCAAGGTTATAGAATCAATGATGCGTAAGATAAACATTCCTGCACTGAAACACTCCTTTGAGAATCAAAAGAGCCAAAATTTGGAAGACTTCTTAGTATGCTGTAGATATAGCAAAAGAACTCTTTGATTTTCCTTTTGGGGAATGACATGATTAAGCCACAAGATTTATTTATGATTCACTATTTGCTGAACAGTGGGTCAATATAAAAATAAAAGAGATAGATTTTGAGCAATTATAATGCAGCCATCCAGAGACTCTCCAAATGAGATAAAATTACCTTCATACTGATGTGATAAGTATCACTAACTCCTATTTTGACATGAATCTAATTCCTATGCAAGCTGTCTTTTCCCCACCCTTATTCAATTTGTTCTCACAATCCCAATCACCAACATTCAGGGAAACCTCACCTTTATCTACTCTGTCATATGGCTGACTATGAGCATAAATATAAAGCTTCAGGCAATAGTATTTTTTCAGTATTTACCAAACATTAATAAATAAATGTGGTAAATATTAAATTATTTAAAGGTTTACAACTTAATTCCATTTTCTATATTTCAAATAATATTTCCATCAACGTGTTATAAAATTTGTCAAAGAAAAATCCTTTATAAAATAAAGGGTCCACTTATCTGCCCTGCATATGACTTCTTTCAATTTCTTAAACAAATGGCATCTCTCAGGAAGCTATGGTAGGAAATGCAAAGGATACTTTGCTGCTGTTTGATATTTAAAAATTAAAAATCACTTTTTATATTTAATATAGTTATTGAGAAGAAGTAGGTAGAACTTGCATTTAAGGAAATTCTTCTAAGAACTCTCGTTTTATCAAAGATGCTGGTCAATACTTCATAGCTTTTCTGAGCTTTATGCATTCTGATCAAACTTTGGAATATAAAAGATTAAACTTCTCAGCTAATTACATGCCTGGAGGCACATTAACAATGCAAGTGTCAATGCTCTGTTAAAAATTCATTTTGCATTTTTAACAGAGTCCTGATAGCAAAACTTTGAAGGCAACACAGTGGAAAGACTTATGTGCTTGCTTTTAAAGATGGTCTCACAAACTTGAGAAGTAGGAGCTTCATTATTTCACATTATGAAAAATATCAGAGAAGTGTGTAATCAAAATGAATTCTCACATACTTAAAATTCTATGGGTCACTACATTTTAGTGAGAATGAATTTGAGAAGTTTTGACTCCATTCTCTTTCACTATTTTGATTATTAAGTAGAGAATCATTTTAAGAATTGTTAAAGAATTAGTATAGATATAGTTATCTTTAAAATCAGACTTACAAACTCAAACTTGAGCATTTATCCAGTATCTTTACTTGTTAACATTGGATTCTGATTTTGTTTAATTTGTTGTTGTTGTCTTGGGGGCTGAGCAGAAGGCCTTATCCATGTCTATCAAGCACTCTTCCTCTGAGTTACATTGCTGACCCGAGTCTCAATTTTCACTTGTTGCTGGCTATTGTCTAAATTATGTCCTCCTCAAATGTTGCATCCTTAAATCGATGTCTTGACTGAGACAGGGCTTAGAATGAAGTGAAAAGGGTAAAATTTTCTTTGAGGGCAGGCCTTGGCTCAATCTCAGTAGTTCCATTAAAAGAGAGATTTGCATAGAAGACGAGCCAACAAACCCGAACAGAAAGGCAAGGTCCTGTGAAGAGAGAGCAAGAGGACAACCCCGCCTGTAGTCTACAAAGAGTGGCTTCCAATCCAGTCAACCAGCTGACACCCCGACATGAGCCTTCATCCAACTAGCTGATGGACTGAGCAAGACAGCCTTATAGAAGAAGCATTTCATTGGAGGTTTGCTTATAGTTTCAGAGGAATAGGCCATGAGCATCATGACAGCAGACATGAGACTGAGAGATATACCAAACGGCATACAGCACACAGAGAAAGTCAAACTGAGACTGACATGGGTTTTTGAAAATTCAGGGATTCAGTTCCTCCTACAAAACCACACCTTCTCCAAATAAGTCCACCCCTACTCCAACAAGGATACACTTCCTCCATACAAGGCCACTCTTCCCAGTCCTTTCAAAATTGATCCACTCTTAGGTGACTAATCATTCAGGTACACGAGTCTATTCAGGTCATTTTAATTCAAACCACCACCGCTACATTTTCAGAGTCTCAGGAATCCAACATGAAAAAGAAAGTTAGACAAAAAAGTGGGAGATGGTGAGGTGCTGAATTCCTTGAGACAGTTGAAGGAGGCAGATGTTTCCCAGACTCCAGGGACTTCTCAGCACAGTGAACAATTGCTGTTCATCTTGAGGCTGTCTAGTAAGAGTGATGGTCCTTAAACTGAGAGATGTGTTCTTCCAATGTCTTCTTCCTTCAGATTCGTGAAGATGTAAAGGTGAAAATAAACAGAGATTTATAAATGGTTGCTAATTAAAATCAATGATTGGGTATGCAAAACGAAAATATTTTTAAGCAGTCACATCTTATATTAGTACTGCTCCCAAACAAATCTTTTAATAAAATAAAATAAAATAAAATAAAAACAGAGCTGTTTTGCTTTTTGATAACACCCAGAGGATAGTGCAGTTTTAATTTGAAACAAAACCTGCAGTCTAAGGGGTTGGAGCAATATTGTAACTTTGCACATAAATCAATAGCCTTGAACCACTTAATCAATAGAAATTACCTGAATGTGTACCGATAAGTACAGGATGAAATTATTACATAAGAACTTGTTGAGAACAGAGAGTATTCACCTGTGCTACTCTACTGTCACTGGAAAAGCAAGACACATAAGTCAATAAAGGGCATTAAAAATAAAAGGAAAAACAGCCTTTGATGAAGAATACCGTGGTAGAGTTAGGCATGAACCACTGGTAAGGGAATAAGCCTGAGCTATCAATAGGAACTGTGTATGCTTGCAACTTTAGTGGTATATTATTGGTATTTTGATAAATAAATCTTTCCTGAAGACCAGAGGCAAAGTTAAAGCCACTGGACATTGGTGGCACACACCTTTAATCCCAAGATTTGAAAGACAAATTCAGAAGGATCTCTATTAGTTCAAGGCCACCCTGGGCTACACATGTTCAATGCAGAATCAAATTAAGATGGTGTGAGCCATGTTAATCCCAGTCCTAGGGAGTCAAATGCCATTAATCCCAGCAGTAGAGAAAATGAAAAATAGAAGAGAGAAAGGCTTAGGCTGCTTAGTGGGGTTGCTGAGCATTGATAGAGGAACGAATTCTCTAGTGGCTTGGCTGCCTTGCTTTTCTGGTTTTCGGGTTGAACCTCAATTTCTGTCTCTGGGATTTTATTATTTGTGCTACATACAACTGTAATAGGATTGACCCTTTGCTGAGTCTCTAGGTAAAACACATAGTTTATCTGAAAGAAACACCATTGTAAAGTAGATTAGTGTGTGCAAACACTACATAAAATGGATGCCAAGGGACCCTGAGATTAATAGATTAATATTAGGAATATTCTCTCTCTCTCTCTGTGGTGTGTGTGTGTGTGTGTGTGTGTGTGTGTGTGTGTGTGTGTATGAAAGAGAGAAGG
>NC_022009.1:98975566-98996497 GCF_000317375.1 Microtus ochrogaster
AAGAAGGCCAGTGGACACATTAATGTTAGCAAAGATTTTCCTGTGATATGTTAGATGAGGAAACACTGTTTCACTTTTTCTGGCCCTGGACCTTTTTTTTTTGTTTGTTTGTTTTTTAATTATAACACTGTTGGGTTTATTAGCTCAGGTTTTTTTATTACCTCTTACATCTTAAATTAACCCATTTCTATTATTCCGTGTATCATCACAAGGCTGTGGTCTACCGCTAAGGTGAGATTCTGGCAGAGGTGCTTTCTCCTTTGGCAGCTACATGGCCCCTCTTTGACTCCACCTACTCTCTCTCTCTCTCTCTCTCTCTCTCTCTCTCTCTCTCTCTCTCTCTCTCTTTCTCTGTTTGATGCTGCCCACTCTCTCTATCTCTGTTCTGATTTTCTGCCTGGCTTTACTCTGCTAAGCCCAAACAGCTTCTTTATTAACCAGTGGTAATAAAACATATTCACAGAATAGAGAGGCAAGTCCCATGTCACGTCCCCTCCTTTCTGATTTTGCCATGTTGTCTTCTGCTGCCTTCCTCCTTGCTCATCCTCCTTTTCATTGAACTCTGATGATACCCTATGTGTTGCTGTTTTGATTTCCTTTGCTCATCCCCATTGGGCTTCTCTGGCTGTTGAAATAAGAGCGGCGGGGCTCCGCTGGCCCTGGACCTTTAACAGAGGAATTATATCAAATGAGTCTAACCCCATTCAGTGCATTGTATTATCTCTAACCATTATACAATGTGTTGCACCTTTCCAGCTAATATGAACTTAATTTAAAGTAAATACAAATGGACAAAGGCCTCACTTTAAAATCTTTATATATCTGAAGGGTGTACATGAATGATTTGTGTGTATATACATGTTTAGCATGTGCTGTTGCCATGGCACTTGAGTTGGATTAAGAGGACTTCTCGTGGTGTTAGTCCTCATCTTTCACCTTGTTTTTAGAGAGGGTTTGTTGTTGCTCATTTGTATTCCAGGCTTGCTGCTTCATGAGACTCCAGGACTGTCTTATTATCACCTTCTGTTTGTAGGAGCACTGGGATTATAGACCACAAGCAATGCTTTACATGAGATCATATGATCTGTACTTATATCCTTTAACATTGAACACTACTAACTATTCAGATTCCCAGGTTCATTGTTATATTTTAATTCTGTTGCTGTTATTTTTGTTTTTAAGTGCTTTTTCTCATGCTTCTGCCTTTTCCATGCTGTAGGATCCTGGGTGTTAACAGCTTATATGTTTTTTTTCATGTTCTGTGTGTTTCTTCATTTGTTTGTTTTGCTTTGCTTTGTGTGTACTTCGTGTGGGAAGACCTTCTACATAGGTGTTGCTTTTATTGGTTAATGAATAAAGCTGTTTTGGCCAGTGGGTTAGCAGAATAGAGTATAACAGGAATTCCAAGCAGATAGAGAAGGAAAGATGGCAGAGTCGGAGAGATATAATGTAGCCACCACAGGAGAAAAACACCCTCCGGAGCCTGCTAGAAAATTGCCATTAGACCACAATCTCAGGGTGAAGCACAGATTAATAGAGATGGGTTGTTAAGATATGCCTAAGTGATTGTCTAAGCAGTGTTTTAATTAATATAGTTTCCGTGTGATTATTTTGGGTCTGGACAGCCAGAAACAAACAAGCAGACCTCTGCCAACAAGGCAGCCAGGAATAAACAAGCAGGCCTCCGCCAACACGTACAGTCTAGTGTGGATCAGATACATACTCATTGACTTTTTGTTGTGCTGTTTCTCAAAATGATCACTGCAGAATGAAAATATCCATAGAAGTACTTTTACTACACTCCTATGTCAAACATCAAAGCCCAAATTTGCCAAGAAGTCTTAAAACAACCATCAATAAAGTCAGATATCAAACATGGATCTATTTTAAGACAAATTTTTGAGTTTGTTATGAAGTGGGTTACATGTTTTAGTGAAAGGAAAAAGATAATGGTTGTATGTACATTTCTGACCCACAATAAAATGAAAAAAGACAACGTAATTGAAAAAATAGGAAAAGCATGTCATTTATATTTTGGTAATGCAGCAAGTGAAAAAGGCAGCTCTATTCATGATCAGTTATGTTGAGTGATAGAAACAAACTCAACAATGCTTTCACAATCTTTGATTATTTTTATTTCAGAAGAAATATCAAGTGTCCTATGCCGGTCGTGAACTTACTGTACATCTAAAGGTGACAGATTCTGATCCACCTTCCTCCACTCAAAAGCTGAGAATCGAGTTGCATGCCAATAAGACCATTTTATTTCTGGTATTATTATTTTTTCATTTTAATGAATTTTATTTTAATAAAAATTTTTTTAATAAATCTAGTTTATTCCTAGATTCTATGCATAAACACTGAATCCAGGGCTTTGTGTATGATAACCAAATGGTCTACCTACTGAGATATATGTCTGGTTTTTACCCAAGTAGCTTTTGCCTATATCATACAAGTTTCTGGAAAAAAATCCTTAGCTTTGCAAAGGTGTATTCCAAAGAATGTAATGACTTTCCCTGTGTGCTGTCACATGCAGTGAACATGGGTCCCTTTACATTTAATTAGTCCAGATTATTACAGTTGCTGTATTTAAATATTAGGTGTTGTCATCAGCCTTCAACTGTATCAGTTTATTAGTTAAAGGTTATAATAAGTTTGTACTTAGAGGAAAATAGTATTATAGAGAGATCATTTAGCCCTATGTAGTTCCAAATCCGCTCTATGGAATTTTTCCCCTAATACTTCCCCATTGAAAAAAAGAGAGGATAATTTACTTCTTTATAGTATTTACTTTCTATTTAAAAAAAAAGAAATATAGATGTTACAGGTCATCAAGAGAAAGGTATACACAGGAACAAAGCACCCATGAATGAAAATTCATAAAGAAACTATTCTGTCAAGTTTTTTAGCATTATACATTATAACTGAGAGATTTCATTCATATGTCTAGCATGTTTGTATATAGTTAAACAAATAGCAACGAAGAAAGTTATTTCAAATGAAAAGAACTTAACAGTGGTACACAGTGGATGCAAGAACATCGTGTCTCCTTTGTTCTGTTGTGTGTGGAAGAGCGAAAACAACGAGGGAGAGAAGGTCTTTAAAATTGTAGTTTGTACTATCAAGGCACTTTGCAAAGTGGGTTTAGAAAGCTAAGCCCTAATATAGGTTTCCATTCAAATTGCTCCATGATATATATGTATATATGACCATTTTATATAACTTCCATATAGTGTTAATGTTCTTCTACTTCATGAAATGTTTAATATTTAAAAGGGTTTACATTTCTTTTTTTAGTACTTGAGATTTTCACACTTACATGTAATGCTTGCATCAAATCAGTCCCATTCCATCCTTCAAATTTCCCTCTATTTTTTACACCACTATCTTCCCAACTGCAGAGGATGTTTTTATCTTTTTATTTTTGTCTTTTTTGTTCTTTTGCTAAACCTTCGAGTGGGGTCTTTACACAAATGCACTCACAGTGGCTATGACTGTAAACACACGATCTGCACAACATCAATCCAGTGAAATTACAGCATGTATAGGGGAGAGGTCACTAAACATGATATCATTTGAGGAGTAAATTGGTACTGATGAAAGTTTGTAGAGGGAGACTCAGATTTCTCCAAGGATGCAGTCCAGACAGGATGTTCTTTCTTATTTTAACTCATGTTTATGACCACATTGACTAAGCTACTTTCTTCTAAACTTATGTATTTCATTTCACAGTTAAATTAAGTATTGATGTCCTCCCCCAACATGGCATTAGTAGTTCAAAATTCACATAGAAATGACTGATAAATTATAAGCACACAGATATGATGAGCATATCTACCTTGAATACAGCATTTTTTCTTGAACCCACAATTGTTTCCTTCCTCGGAAGTATATTTCTATTGTTTCTGTCTCTTGAAGAAAGTAATAATGCATCACAGTGAGGTTTAGATATCCTTGGATCAAGATTATTTTCACAATTAACTGACCTGCTTTGTAAGAAGCTATATTGGTTAGGCACTTGAGAATAATAGCATTGACCTTATTCAGAATGGTTCTATTTCAGCACATTTTATTTAATTCATTTCCATACTCAACTTTTTTCTCATTGCTGTCAAACTTCTTTCATCTCCCAACTGATGCCAAGTTTTGGGTTATTTTGTTTGTTTGTTTTTGGTTTAATGGGCTTTTGTGTATAAGGAATTATGTAACTCAATGAATCACATTTATTGTCCAACCACATTCTGAAATGGGTCCTTGAGATTTTCATTTTCAGTACCCGAAGACAAAAATTCAGATTATAATTTCACTAGGCATCACTTCGTATGTAGGCATACAGTTCCTGATTTTCAACATTTAAGAAATTCTTTGTTCAAAAAGTGTTCAGGGTCGTATTACACTGACATTTATATAGCTTACTATTTGCTAAGCAATTGTATAGCTCTAAAACTATCCTTCAATGAAGGACATCAAAAGGAACAGAATTACTTCCTCTTGCAAGGCAAGCTATGATAATAGATAGTCAAAGGACATGGTTTTTTTATGTCTAGTCACAAGGAACTCTCATTGTTTCTATCCTGTTTGTCTTCCACCGCAGAGGCATTTGTCTTCAGGTACACATCTGACTCAGCTCCCAAACTGTGGAGTTCACATCCAAGCATACAGAAACGGAGAAAGAAAGGGAAAAGAAAAAAAAAACAGTTAACATCTAGATATTTCTGAATATGCCTGAGTCATTGATATCTCCATTTTAATTCCCAGAAATATGTTCACACAGAACTAACTATACAATCACACAAAAAAATATGAGCTATAACCTAATTCTCATATCCCATAGACAAAAAGAGAAATATGTGAAAAATAAAACATGATCTGTCTATGTCACTGCTCATTATTACACAGGCTTTCATGCTTTGAGATGATGCACTCATTGTCCTATCTCTCAAGAAAACACAGGACAGTGGCATACAGGCATCAGTTAGTCCATCTCTCTGTCAGGAAGCAGTCTCCTGCTTAAGGAATCCTTCACTGATTTCTTACTTTTCTTGGCTCTTAAGAGGCCACCATTCTGATTTCTTCATATCTCTAAGGAACAAACACACTGTTTTTTTCCTTCTTAGTCTGGTATGTACCAACAGCTTGTTGAATTCTGTTTTTCAAGGCCACTCTTCGTTTAGACCCTCAAGATGATAATCACTTTTTTTTTCTGTTTCCAAACAGATAGCTTTGGCTGTACCTTGTATTATATGGATCTTATATTCTAAGACGGATTGTTGTGAATACTTTATATTGTAATATCTACTACTTCTATTGAATTCAGTGTTAGTTATGGTAGCACTTGCCTTTAATCCTAGCAATCAGGATTAAATTGGAGTTGGATGCAAGAGGATCTTCATTAATTCAAGCCCAATGTGTTTACAGAGCAAGAACCCAGCCAGCTGTATTCAATGATTATCAAATATTCAATTCTTTTTTATTTGTCAACCACTTTAGAGTGACCCTATGATACTGCTCCAGTTTTATTTAGTAATTTATATGTATTCATATCTACTTATATACTGTATTTATCTGTATCTTTTAACCTTTTGCCTCTAATTCAGTACATCCATGGGCAATATTCCACAGTCATATGAGATGGATCTTTCTAATCTGTGTAAATGAGACTGAGGTGTCAGAAAAAGGGAGAAAAAGGTATAAAGTGGACAAGCACAGATGAACAAGGAGCCTCTGGATCTGAACTGGGGATGGCGCACAGCACACTCCTGTCCTCAGGTCTCCAGATTGAAAAAGAGCCTGCAAAAGCTCATGACTTTATCATGGATCATATCTGACTCAGATACAGAATAGACTTCAGCAGCTGTTTTTGGCATTTTATGTTAGTATCTGTCATACCACACTGTGATCAGTGCTCACGGTGCTTTTGAGCTTCTTAATTCACATCCCAATCACATTCTATTCTCCCATTTGTTGTCATTTTTTCCAGCACAGCCACCTTGTGACCTCAATGTATCTGCCACAGACTGATCTTCCCCAAACGATGCTAATTGTGTTTATACAGGTTTTACCATAACATGGCCAGGAATGTCTTGACTGATAACCTCTAAATTGATTCATAACACTATTTCCATGAATTTGTCTTTCTTCAGTACCATAGCATCATTCTATGGGGCATTTGCTATGATATTTCAGTGTTAATCATTTGGGAATGGTTCTATTTTTGTTATACTTGCCATTTCAGACATAGAAGTATTTCGTTCTTAATACCAAAAGACATTATCAAAGGGTGATGACACATCAAAGAATGAGATAGAGTCTCAAGAAGTCCCTTGAAGTTGAACCTACATACAGAGTATTCATGAAGACTCTTACTTCTTAATAAATTATATTCCCTTGATAATTTTAAAAAGTCACAAGATTATTTGAAAGACACCTTTGAATTCCTTGAAATGAGTTATTGATCATGAAATATTTATCCCTAATAAGATAGAGCAGAGTAGCAAGCTTTGTGGCATAAAGGATGCTTTAAAATACAAATTGCAAACTTTAAATATAAAGCTAATATTCCCTTGGAATACAGATCAAAGAAATGCTAAGCTATTCATTGTAATTTGGCTATCTCTCAGTCACCATTAGTGTTTGGGTATTTTTTTAACGACTTTGTGTGTATGACTAAGTGTTATGCAAGCATGTCACAGTCAGCTAAGAACCCTTAGGCAGCAGTGGTCGATTGAGGTTAAAATAGCCTGAGCTAAAATAGGATGTACTGCCTGGATTTGTCTAAATCACTCTGTGAAGATCACAGAAAGATTTTTTTTTTTCAGATTGTGCTACTGTCATCCTTTCAAGCATCTATATATGGCATGAAATAACTGATTTGGAAAGGAAAGTGTCTCGACATGGATACATATGCTGATTTCTATCTTACCTATAATTGAATCGCTATAGCCAGGAGATAATGTCTTTCATTTTCATTAATATCATAATCCAAACTCTGGAATAGAGAGAGAGATACCATGCATCATAATTATGTCAATAGTTGATACCAGTAACTGTGAGCTTATGAGGTTTCCTCCCACAATGATCAGGGAGATTACCTATGGCTTACATTGAACAATGCAACGTCAGCCAATTTGAATGAAGGGATATTTGCTTCCTTGGAATGTAGCTATTCTGTATGTAACAATTATATATTTTTATGAAATGATTTGTTTTTCCCCTTTTTCTGGATTCTACAATTTCCATCTCACCCTGTGCACACATTTACATTCCATGGGGCCAACATAAAAGTGTAGAATTGAAATAGAAGGCAAATAATTACAAATGAGATTGTGGGCTCTCCACAAAAGGACAGAAACTGCATCATCACACAGGCTTCAACAACGTTGACATCTGGAAAGTTAAATTAGAAAAATAAAACATTAACATCTTCATTCTTACCTTAGCGTAATTTTAAAGTACAACATATGAAATACAGAATTGTGTAATGTATTTTAATTAAAAGTATTATATGTGTATATCTCTGATATTGAAGTGTAAAATGGTTAAGTGCATACACGACTTTTAGAAAGAGTTTGAAATACCATAGTCTCCACAAAACACAAGCTTAATTATACATTTTGAATTCTGGAACTGTTTTAATTTAAAATGAAGGTATTCAATTGAATGCTAAGTGATTGACATTATGTAAATTATTTCCCCACAGGTGGAAGAATATAGCTTGAAAGCACCATCATAATAATCTATTCAATTCTTATTTGATGAGCATAAAAATCTGCATCTAATTTTGCTATAGTTAAAGATTTACTACTAAAATGCTGTCTTTAAAGCATTTCTCAGTTGAACATTAATAATGAGGAACATCCATAAAGGAATATTATTATCTGCATACTTCTTATGGTTTCCTAGAATAATTACAGTTAAGAAGAATTTCTATGAGATGTACACACTGAGTAACAAAAGTAAATAAAAGAAATATGAGAATCATTTATGTTTTTTGAGAATAAAATTAAAATTGCGAGTAGGTGAACTCAACCTTGTTGATTGCATTGATGGACTTTTTACTAGTAGAAAGCTATTTTGTTTCTTTAAAATAATTCTGTAGTCTTTGATATTATTATATAATTACAGATTTTTTCTTCTCTTGCTTTCTTCCAAACCCTCCAATATATCCACTTGTTCTATTTCAAATTATTGACCTCTTTTCTATAACTGATATTACACGTGTATGTTTTGTGTGTGTTTTCTTAACTATGTAGATATAGTATGTTTTATGAGAATTTTGTATATATTTTGTTCATATTCACCCTTCCTCTCCCAAATCTGCCCAGATACACTCTACATTTTCTTCCCACTGAATTTTGTTGTTTATATTGTTTGCTTGTACTGTTTCTGTTTGTTTATTAGTTTTGTTTTACTCTAAAAGAAGGTCAAATATTCTGTGCTGCCCAAATATTCTTGGATGTTTGGCCTTTTCTAAAGCATGGTCTACTTATCATTATACTCTTAGAGAAAACTGGTTCTTCCTTTCTCAATACAGTTGAAAACACAATGTTTTCTTGTAGTTATCCACCACCTCTGGTTTTTGCAGTCCTTGTGCTCCATTTTCCAGAACAGTTCCTGAGGATTTGGAAGAAGAGGAACTGTTGTATATATATATACATACATACATATATATGTGTATACGTATATATGTATATATACGTATATACATATACATATATATATTCGTTTTCAGTCTAAACACACTGCAACTTCATATTTTCTGCACCTTGACCGACTGTGGATGTCTGTGCTGATCACAATGAACTGCATTGCAAACTAAATCTTTCTGATGAGGCATTGGGCATGGGGAGACTTTAATACATGAGAAGAATGATAGGTCATTAGGTGTTGCTTCAGCAAAATAATAGTTGAGGGCTTTCCCTAAAACTTTTTAGCCATAAGCTTTAAGCCTCATAATGATGGCAGATTCTAAAACAAGAAAAGAAAAACAAAACTAAAATTGAGAACTTTCTATAATGTATTAGGACCTAAATGGAAAAATAAATTTGACATGTTTTGCTTAACATTTTGAAACAAACCCCTTTCTGTATCTATGGCTCATGGAAAAGTGCAGAAGAAAGGCAGAAAAGATGTAAAAGCCAGAGGATCAGGAAGGTTCTTTGAGATCATGGCTCCTAGAAATTAAGAGGAAAATTTATATCTTATATGGCTTATCTATTGGTGCCTTAACAAGATGTAAACAATAAAAACATTATAGATTTTCTAAGGGGGAAGTGGTGAATCTCACAAAGTTCCAATTCTAGATTAGGAACTTCAGGTATGCAATGATTTTCAAGAGAGGGAGAATTAGTCTTCCAGTTGGATGAACTCCTTAACTTGTGGTCCAATTCCAAATGGCTGTCACCAAAAGAGGTGTATATTTTATAGGGAGTAAGGAAAAGTATGAGAGAGGTTGGAAGGATAAAAGGCAATGGGAAAAATGATATAATTATATTTATTTTATTTTAAAATTATTAATGTAGACAAATGTATTTTCCAAGTTACTTGAAAACTATTCATGTCTTTTATGATTAGTATCAAACATTGATATTGTCTGTTCAGATAGCAATATGAGATGCATATAATCCCATTTTGTCTAATGAAAATACTTTACATTTTTTAGGATGAGAAACCTATTTTTTGCTATTGTTTATTATAAATATAATAGTGTGCTAAATCTGTATTTAAAAAATGAATTATATCCAAATAATTCATTTTGCTTCATTTTGTGAATCGAGGTGAATGTAAATGAGTAACTTAAGAGCGATTTGTAATCATCTACATGTTGAAAGACTTTGTTGACTTCACTTCTTCCTCTAAGTGGAAAAACTGTTAATGGGAATAAAATAGCAATGTATAAACTAGAGTTAATAATAATCTTTTTAAGTGTTCTTGTAATCAATATGTGTCTTAGGTGCATTAGTCATTTCTATTAATTGTAGAAATTAGCCGAATTAATACATTCTTGTTTCATTTCTCCAAAGACATGTGATTCCAAACTCGGTCAATTGAAAAGGTTGTGTTTGTGGGTTCAGTAAGAACAAACAGTAAGATTTCCCCTTTATATGAGAGGTGGAGCTTCAACAATGAGAGCAGTGGGCATTAGCTGCTGCTTAATTTTTAATTGTGTGAGTCTTTGTTATAAGTGCCTACTAGAAAGAACACACTTGACTTCTGCAAACTTCCCTTCAACCATGGTGGGCTCATTATATTGCTTTCTTAGAAGGCTGTTGTCAGACATAGCATTTTAAAGTGTGTTGAGCCTGCTTCAAGCATCTTAATTGGTTCAAAAGTGTTGGTAGCGTCTTTTACTGTATTAATTTATTGCTTCAGCTTCAGTCAACTGAAACATTTTCCAGATGGTATTGCAGCCACTGCATACAGAACAGGAGGTTGGAGGTATTTACATGATGCAAATTCCTTTTTGTCATTAAGTATTCATGAACTTTCTCTCAATGATTATATGGAGAAAGTACCATGAGGCTTGAGAGGCATGCCTTGTGGAAATTAATAATCTAATTTTGCAAAGTGACGGTTTTGTTGAGAATTGATGGAAAGCAAAGCTTTGAGCAGAGACTAACAATCATGCAGAATAAACACCCCTTCTCAAGTGTCACTTTGTTTGGATTCAGTGAAACTTAAAAGTGGGCGGTAGCCATAAAAATAAATGTCCTTCTCATAATAAGAATAAAGAGAGCACAGTGCTTGCTTATACCATAACTTTAAAATGTGGCATAATGTTTATTCATTTTATTACAGAGTCACATTACAGATATTATATAATTGTTAGTCTGTTTTATAGTGAAATTAACAACAAATTATCCATATAAAAATACTAAGTCAATCTCAGGTAGACTACAGCATGCTAAAATAACACACACACACACACACACACACACACACACACAACCCCCAAATAACATTAAAACTACTTTCAATTTCAATCAATCAAAATATGTAGCTTTTAGAATATCTTGTTCAAGACTTCATACAAACATCTGAAATTCAAATTTTATTGACAGTGCTTAAGGGAAGCAAAATGCACAGTTTTGGGTTTTTTTGCTGCTGGGAGCATGTCTACTATCATCACAAAGACAAAACACAAATCTAAAAACAATCTTGATAAATATTTATAAGTTGTACCCAGATGGATGAGGTCAGAAAACTCCTGACCCAAATGTACCTTAACACCTTAACATTGCAAGTGCATGTGATGTCGTCGCTTTTCATTTTCTGGCAATCTGTGTCTTTATGATATGGTCCATTAGCTGCACAGAGTGCCTCCATGCCAGAGTCTTTGCCTTAAGGCAGGTCTTACTCTCAAAGTATTTACTTATAGTGCAGGCACCTAAAAGCCTTATAACATCAGAAGAAAAATAAGGCAGCATCCTAACTAGTAAGAAAAGATTATAATACCTCCAAGTGAAGGAAGACCATTATAATTTACAGCAGTATCTTACTTTTACTTAAAAATAAATTATGTCTCTACATAAATTTTGTCTAAAATGAAAACAAAGGATTGCGGATGCAATTAGTTACTCATTAAAAGAGGGAGAGAGAAGAAAGGAAAGTAATATACCTGAGAGAAGGTGTTTTACAGAATTGATAATTGTCACAGGTCACAGTTCCAAACTAAACACTGTTGACTGCAGTTTCTGTCATTAGGTCCCAAAGAAATCACACAGAGGTCTAATGTTATAAACTGATTGTCCCATTATCTCAGGCTTCTTATTAACTCTTATAACTTATAATAGCCCATTATTCTTGTCTATTTTAGCCACGTGGCTCAGTACCTTATTCATCAAGTCCCACATCTTGTTTCTTCTGTGGCTAGGTCATGACTGCAGACTGCTGAATCCTCTTCCCAGAATTCTCCTGTTCTCATTTCCCCACCTATACTCTCTGCCTGGTTGTCCTGCCTGCACTTCCTGTCTGGCCATTGGATAATCAACATTTTATTAAACAAGTACAATAAACAAATACTTACAGGGTAAAACCATTGTCCCATAGCAAACATGTTCCTTTGCTGTGGAATTCACTTATTTTTGGTCAAGCATGAATTGTTCTGAAATAAAATTCCCTCAAAGCACCATTTAAATGCACAAGAAACTTGACCATTCAAATCTAAGTGCATAGCCCATAGTTATCGCTGAAAGCAGGAAATTAAAACAGGAGCTTTGCCAGGATAGGGGGGGTGGCACTGTGGATCAATCTAAAAAAAAAAAAATAGCCAGGAATCAGGGAAGGGTAGGATTTTTGGGATGAGTGGAAGAAGGTGGAAGAAGAGTAGGGAGGAAAACTAGGGTGCACATTTCCTAATGGGGTAAATGAAGAAAGAGGGGATCCTATAAAGAGGTAAAAACAGAAGAAGGAGGGAGGAGCATAAAACAACAATAAGGGTGTCTGCAAAAAGCCATAAAGAATCATACTATTAACTATTTTGTTTAGAAATCACCTGTAATATACATAATTTTGTGTATAAATATACAGATAGAGTTTTAATAAATTTTACTCAACTGGACTGGCAACACTTCCTTCAAGAGCCACAAGTCACCTAACAACAACAAAAGAAAACAAGGCAAAACAAAAACAAAAACAAAAAACAAGCAAACAAACAGATATGAGAAACTTTCTTTTGAGTTGTCAAGGGCTGTCTAAAAGAGTCCTAAATATACAGCCTAATGCTGTTGCTTTGGTTGCTCACCAGAGGTAGAAAGTAAGTTACTATTGCTGAAGACACTATGGACTTGATGCACAAGACCTACAACCCTTGAGCTTGAAAGGAATTAAAAGCCTTCTCCCCAAGGACTAGTGGTAAATGGTACCAGATGTCATGCAAACTCCCAAAGGAGGAAAACAAGCAACAGTCTTAAACATCTCTGATGTCTATAAGCTACATCGACGAACAGTTTGTAAGCTTCTTTAAATGGAAATGTCTTCCAAGGGTTTTATTTAGAAGACAAAAGCATTTTTTTTCCTAGATAAATTTGCTCAAAAAATTGAAGAACCTTAGTACATAGGCTCTGCCCATTTTCTATAAACACTAAAATTCACTTTAACATCCTACTGAAACCTGTCAAAACCAAGTCTGTCTCTGGAATTTTTTTGAGTGCAGTTTCTTTTTTGCCCCTTTGTTACTTTAAATTCCTTTCCTGATTTTCTTTTCTCTTTTTCTCATCCTTTATTTTTATTTTATTTTTTGACTAAAAGAATTTTATGCTTCTTCACTCACTACCTCAGCCATACATTAAAATACAATCACTACTTTATATGTATTGCTACAGTCCAAGTTAACAGAAGCAACACTGAGGATTTTAACCCCCATGTGTAATGGAATTGTTTTCCCAGTACCAATCATTACTTAATATTTTACAATGTATACTTTAAGGACATATTTCTTTATCTAAATATACATTTCTATTTTAATTTGTTTTTTTTTCTAAACTTACTAATGTAAGAATAGAGGGAATTAGGAGGAACTTTAATGTTATGATGAAATTTGATTTTATTTTCTGTACCTCAAGTTGAACATTTTCTTTTTCACTTTCTGCCATCTTGCCTTCTGCAACATACTGTATGCAGTTTGTATTTTCTATAAAGTATCTAATTTTCATGGAAAGGGGCTAATCACAATTGTGATGGCACGGAAAATAGGGTGCAGAGTCTCTCCTAATAACATTATTTTAGCTATTCATTTTTTTCTACTAATATTTTTCCAGATAAGTTATGTCCAGATAAAAATTCTAAGTCTCTCAAGTATTGGACTCTGAGATAAATTAAAGACCCATATGTTTATCTGCCTAAAAAATATACAAAATACAAATAAAAAGTTGATAAAAAATGACCACTCAATCTCTCTTAATTATTACATTGCAGTGATTTGGGCACTATAGTGGGATTTTTGACTCATGAAAATTCTGAACAAGCCAACTCTAACTTAATTACCATAAATTGTTAATAGACACTGAAATAATTCTTTTCAAGCAGCAAAGAAAATATTTTAGAAAAAAAATTAAGAATACTGAGCACCAAAGCAATATTGTATCAAGAAAAAACATAAAACTAAGACCTCCCTGGCACAGGCACATATGAACTGAACAACAATCTGATCTCGTGCTAGAAACTATGTGTATTCTGAACAGCAACCAACATTTGCAGTTGGATGAGATAATAAACCTTCCCCCACTGTTTAGGAAATCTAATTGGACTCTACTTAAACGAAAACTGAGAGGAACATAATTGTTAGTAAGTAAAGAATGAAAATGTACCATTGTTTAAGCACATATATACCAGGGAGGAGATAATTGACTGTTGTAAATATTCATGAATGATCCACAAAAGTGTGGGTCCTCATTCTAGGCAATACTTAACTAACAATGTGCCTCATATATTGCTAACAATATTAGAAAACATCACGCAGCTATATCAATGTCTAAGAACAACACAGGCAAGCATACAGACGGCCATGGATGTCAACCTGGTGAAGAGCTCTTCGGCACCAACGGGTGGTTGCTCTGTTCTATCATACTGTAAACACGTTAGCATTCATACTTCACCATTGAGTTCAAAGACATGTTCTCCCGTACTGGTAGGCGGAATGGAAGGAATGCTTTCCATGTTTAGCTTCTTCAAAGCTTTATCAAGAACAGTTCCCTTAGACTCAGCACCATTCCTATGTAGAACACTGTAATAGTCATGTCTGTATTGAAATTTTAATAATACTTTGAAAAAAAATTACTCTTAACTATGAATGTATGTAATACATTTTCAGTTTCTATCATTTGGAGATGGTTACATTTGACTTGTTTGCATGTGTTTTTTTTTTTACAAAATGCAAATATTGTAGTTATTAAAATGTTACCGTGTATAGGAATCTAATGTTTGGATACTTTTATAAGACTTCCAGATGGCTGTCACAATTTTTATCTTTTAATATCATGAATTTCAGACAGAGTTTTACAGTGTAAGTAAATAAACTGAGAAGAAATACACTGCAATGTGTTTAGAAAGAGTATTTGTAGAAAGATGTTCATCTTTACCTAGAATAGAAGCATTCTGTCAAAAAGATTGATAATATGTTGAGAAAAACAGCACTATCCTCCAGAAAACTATATTAATTGGTTAAAAGTAAAATAGCAAAACTCAAGTAATTAATTTACATACCACATATGTAATATTTTGGTGACAGAACATATATTAAAATAGTATATTATTTCAAGTAACATGTTTTAATGTAAAAAAATGTTGTGTTGAATCAGCATACCAGTAACTGCATTTAATGTCTCAAAATCTAACCTGTATTACATTGATGTTCCTGGTTAATCTATTTAAAATACGAATATGCTTTTTTTCTGCCCTCATTTGTCATTATAGATGGCTTACTACAGATGAACAAGTTGTAATAGCCTGTGATGGGCACAGATCATTCATATCTAATTATTTGTTCATCAAGGGAATGCTATAGTTATGCTTAGACTACTGGTCAGTTTGTTAATTTCCTGTTACTTTCCATACACTGAAGAGCACTATTTGGTTTCCCTCCTCCCATTCACATTTTGTTGTTCTTTTGTGCCTAGGCATTAACATCCTACATAATATAATTTTGATACAATGATACTTCCTGTATTTCAGACCTCTCTATGTCGGAAACGCACAAACAATAATATAGAATCATGCAAATTACTCAAATATATCTCTAATTCCCTCTTGTTTCTTTCCCCTACATTTTCTTCTTTTCAAACACCTTTCTTTTGAAGCCTTGCATTTTGCCCCTTAGTATTGTGTGCTATGGAGACAGCTTGTCTCAGGAAAACTAGGTTGCAAAGAGGAAGTAACAGTACATTGTCAAGCTGAACTATTGGCATGCATCAGAGATGTTTATATTTTACTATTACTGAAATTATTATAATACCTAAATTGACAAAAGATTGCATATTAGTTAGTATTATTTTTTTTATACTTTAAGTTCTTTATTCTAACTTTGGTATTTAAAATGGACCTATATAAAACATTCAAAACAAAACACTCTTCAGTTAGTTCTTTTATTGTTTTACCTAATAATAACCATCATTTTATTTACATGACAAAAAGTCTTTCTTTGGTCAAGAAAAATATATGTTTAGCAAAATATTTATAAAAAGTATTTCTGTAATATAACCCTAGTTATAAGCAGAATATTTTGGCAACCTTTGGCAATAATCTAAAATTTGAAATACAATAAAACAAAGAACATTAACTGTTGCAACAAAGAAGCTCTCCATACTCAAATACATACATACATTCACACATACATGCATTTACACACACTCACATATATACTCACACAAAGTCACACATATACATACCCACATATACACACACTCTCATGTACATACACATATTCACAAATACACACTCACACACAACACACACATACACTTATTCACACATATTCATGTCATCTCACTATGATCAGTATCTAATCAGTATAGATTACTCTTCTTAGTTCTTCAAATATTTGCATTTATACTGTGTGTGTTTCTATATAAGCACTCTAAGAATAAGACCACTATTGAGTGTCCTTTTAAAAAAAATCATCATTTTAATGTTGATAACTTGATACAGTTGCTAATGATGAGAATTTTTATCTTTGAGTTACTTACTCTAAGGATTATAAAACACTTCACCTTTTCCTTAAGCTATTAAAGTGTAACTATTTCTATTTATCTTCACAAGCATCTCAGATTAACTATTTGTTCTTTATTAAGATCAGTATACTGCCGTAATGAAAAAGTGCTATTTTTAAGCAGGAATTCTATGAATGGTACAGATATAAGTAAAGAAAGATTGATATCGAGGAGCAAATGCTGAGACAGTTCTATGCTGCCGACATAAAAACAAAAGTTTTATCAGGGGAGTTTAAAAAACAGTTTCAACTGATTTATTTTATATTATAAAAATTATATCAAAAGTATTGGTTAAGCCCTCTGCTTTTGCATGGAGACTCTGATGTGGGTCTGTAGAATGTGGTCAGTTTCTGAATGTTAGTCTTAGCTGACCACATTCTAGTTAGCTTTTGAGACAGCATCAGAGTTGATCTTTGTGAAAATACCCTGGGTAAAACCAAAGCCACAGACACAGGAAACAAACAGTCATTGATATCAGTTCCCAGATGCAACTTCTGAGGAGGGAGGGCTATCTAAACCCAAGAAATTATGGGGTAATAGGGAGATATTTGTCAATGGACAAATGGAGACATTTCATCTTGTTGTGAATGACATGTGCTTCATAGAAATAATCTCTAGCCAAAATGTATGGACAGTGCTAATGTAAAGCCAGACTAAGAACATAGCTCCCTCATGGCAATACTGCATTCCGTGGAGACGTAACTACCAAGACTGGTAGGACCACTGCAGATCCTATAGAAAATATCTGCCTCATAACTACTCTGATGGCCAGATTGGTCTCCTTTTGCACTGATAATTGTATGATTTTCAAAATCTTGTTCTTGAAAGATGTTGGCAGAAACATATCAGTTACCTTGGGTTTCATTATGGGAAGAGAGTAGATTGAGCTTTGACTCCTGTGTATATGTTTTGCACATAAACACATACAACAAACACACATATACATTAAACAGGATAAATAGACAACACTTTAAAATCAACAAAACTTGATTAAACTCAAAAATCAATGATTTTTCACATGGTGATAGATATGGATCTATTTTCATTCTTCTACATGTTGATACCTAGTTATGCCAGCCCCGTTTGTTGAACATGCTTTCTTTTTCCATTTTAAAATTTTTGGCTTCCTTGGCAAAAATCAGGTGTTCGTAGTTGTTTGGATTAATATCTGGGTCTTCAATTTGGTTTCATTGGTCTTCCTGTCTGTTTTTATGTCAATCCCAGGCTGTTTTCAGTACTTTAACTCTGTAGTAGAGTTTGAAGTCAGAGATTGTGATGCCTCCAGAAGTTCCCTTATTTTACAGGATTTTTTGGCTATCCATTTTTGCTGTTGTTGTTGTTGTTGTTTTTGTTTTCTTCGCTTTTATGTATGAGGTTGAGTACCATTCTTTCAAGGTCTGTGAAGAATTTTGCTAGGATTGTGATGGGCATTGCATTGAATCTGCAGATTGTTTTTTATAAGATTGTCATTTTTACTATGTTATTTCCAGCTAACCCAACAGCATTGGAGATCTTTCCACTTTCTGGTGTCTTCTTGAATTTCTTTCTTTAAAGATTTAAAGTATTTTTTCACACAGGTATTTCATTTGTTGGGTTGGAGTTACTCTGAGATATATTATGCTATTTGTGGCTATTGTGAAGGGTGATGTTTCTCTGATTTCTTCCTCAGCCCATTTATTATCTGTGTCAAGGAGGGCTAAGAATTTTTTTTTAGTCAATCTTGTATTCTGATGGATTAAAAACCTCAACTTAAAGCTAGCCACACCAAACGTCATAGAAGAGAAAGTGGGAAGTACACTTGAACTCATTGGCACAAGAGACCACTTCCTAATTATAACCACAGTTGCACAAACATTGAGAGAAACAATTAATAAATGGGACCTCCTGATACTGAAAAGCTTTGTATAACAAAGGACACAGTCAACAAGACAAAACGGCAGCCTACAGAATGGGAAAAGGTCTTTGCCAACCCCACATCAGACAGAGGTCTGATCTCCAAAATATACAAAGAACTCAGGAAATTGGTCATCAAAGGAACAAATAATCCAATAAAATATGGAGTTCAGACCTAAACAGAGAACTCTCAACAGAATATCAAATGGCTGAAAGACACTTAAAGAAATGTTCAACATTTTTAGCCATCAGAGAAATGCAAATATAAACTCTGAGATTTAATCTTACAACTGTAAGAATGACCAAGATCAAAAACACTGATGACAACTTATACTGGAAAGGTTGTGGGGTTAATGCAACACTCTTGCATTGCTAATTAGAGTGCAAGCTGATATTAGTATAGCAATTTCTTTTTTTTTTTGATATTTATTTATTTATTAAAGATTTCTGTCTCCTCCTAGCTACCGCCTCCCATTTCCTCTCCCTCCCTCAATCAACTCCCCCTCCTTCATCAGCCCAAAGAGCAGTCAGGGTTCCCTGCCCTGTGGGAAGTCCAAGGACCTCCCACCTCCTTCCAGGTCTAGTAAGGTGAGCATCCAAACAGCCTAGGCTCCCACAGTGCCATCGTTCTTGACTTCTCAGCAGTCCTCATTCCGCGAGGGGTGCACCCACACATTGAGACAATGGGGATGTTCTATTGGGAACTCACCAAGGCCAGCTGGGCTGGGTCTGTGAAAGCATGGGATAAAACTGGACTCGCTGAACATAGCAATTTCTTAGAAAATTAGGAAACAACCTTTATCAAGACCCAGCAATACCACTTTTGGGTATATACCAAAAAAGTATATACCAGAAGGACATTTGCTCTACTATGTTCATAGTAGCCAGCATTGTTTGTCATATCCAGAACCTGGAAACAACCTAAATGCCCCTTGACTAGAGAATGGATAAGGAAAATGTGGTACTCTGATTACTACACAGCAGAAAAAAATTAACAACATCTTGAAATTTGCAGGCAAATGGATGGAGCAACAAAACATATTGACTGAGGTAACCCAGACCCCAAAAAACAAATATCATATATACTCACTCACTCATAAGTGGTTTTAAGACATAAAGCAAAGAAAATCACTCTACAAATCACATTCCCAGAGAAAAGAATGAACATCCCAAGAGTGATATACGTGGATCTAATGTGCATAGGAAGTAGAAAAAGACAAGTTCTCCTGAGTAAATTGGGAGCATGGGGACCATGGGAACCATTGGAAGGGAGGGGAGTGGAAGGAAGGGGAGCAGAGAAAAGTGTATAGCTCAATTTAATAAAAAAAGAAAACAATCACTGATTTTTGGACATTCTTTGTACGAAGCATAAGAAACATTAAAAATCAATCCAAATAATAACATCATGAGATGATTCAACATTAGTAATAAACAGTAAAACCTGATGTATCTATAGAGTAAAATTTTAAAGTATCATTATCACAATCAACTATAAAGATAAAAAGAGGACTTCTGAGAAACTATGAAAGCAGGAAGGGAATAGTAAAACTTTAAACTTCTGAAGGAAATAGAATAATGTCAGCAACATTCTGATTTGTGAGACCAAACACCCCTTACTTTGACTAACCTGAGAAGCAGAGCTGGTCCTCTTAGCCAGGGCAAGTAAACTCTACCCATCCACAAACCTTACCAGCCAACACACTGATATCAGCCAGCAAGTAAGACACTGTTAACAAAGAGAAATTGTTCAAAGCTAATGAATAATAAAGTTCCTCAAAATGAATTAATGATCTTACTGAAAAGTCAACAAGGGAGAAGAAAATAATACAAACAATATAAAGAAATACAGAAAATAATTCATAATACAAATGAGAAATTGAACAAGCTCTCTTACAAAACAAAACTATAAAAGGATCTCACAGTCAATTCACTTAAACTTGAGTAGCAGGCTGAAGTATTTGCTAGTAGTAGGACTGAGCACAGGAGTAACCTTAGGAAGGTAGAGTAAGGACTAAGAAGACAATTGAACTTTCAGTTAATACTTTCTAGTCATGTATGGGCTGGTCACAGCATTACTTTGAACATTTCTAGATATTTCTAATTTTGCTAGGATTCAGTTGAAAGGGATTTTTTTAAAAAAAAAATCTGCTAACATTTATAGTTTAACTGGACAGAAAAGAATTCTTTGATCCCTGAGAATATGGTGATTAAAACATCACAGACATGTGCTTTGGAGAGAAAGAGAGACAGGCTTATGGAGCTCCATTTGACAGCCTTTATGTTCTCTAAAAAACAAAAGAGGGAGCCAGGCAGTGGTGGTGCATGCCTTTCATCT
>NC_022009.1:98996607-99006412 GCF_000317375.1 Microtus ochrogaster
GGGTAACCTGAAGGTTCTCATGATGAAAATATAAATACGGTACTCACAAAAATTTAAATTTATTTGTATATTTAAAAAACAATCTTTTTGCATTTTGTACACCAAGTCCAGTTCCAACCACTTCTCCTCCTGCTCCTCCCTCCACCTTCCTCTGATCCCACCTACCGATCCACTCCTCTGAGACAGAAAGACTTCCCTCGGTGAGTCACAAAAAAAATTGACCATTGCTTTAGACACATGTCTTATTTTTACCTGCCACCCCTACTTCCTTTCATTTGTTGAGCTCAACTCCCTTGTCAATCAACTACATTCCACACAAATTAACTCTATCCCAACTTTTTTAGTAGAGTGTGTTCATCTTCTACATTAAAATCTTCAAATGATTTCTTCCCTCAGTCATTTATAAATTGACAGCAAATTCAAGTGTTCATAATTTTTGCAAGTAAAGGTTAAAAAAAAATGGAGATTTCCCCTCCAAAAATTTGTACTTTGATTAAAAAGCAGATATCTCCTCATGATCTTGACCCTCCTTGCTCATATGATCCCTTCTCCCTCTCGTTGACTGAACCCAAGGCACGGCTATGGATCACTGCATCTGCTTCCATCAGTTACTGGATAAGGTTGTATGATGACAATTATAGTAGTCACTAATCTGATTATAGGAGAAGGTCCTTTCAGTCACCCTCTCCACTGTTGCTAGGAGTCTTAGCTGGGTTCATCTTTGTGGATTCCAGGGAATTTTCCTAGCATCCCTATTCCTTAATGTCTTTTTCTTTCAAGACATCTCTTTCATTGCTCTCCCTCTCCATCCCTCCCCCAAATTGGCCATCTCAATCCCTCATGTTCCCATACCCCATCCCATCCTTTCTACTTCTCTCCCAGTTTACTTGGTATTAACTATTTCCCATTCCTGGAAACTTCCATGTATATCTTTCTTAGGGTTCTTCTTTTTACCTAGTTTATCTGCGATTATGAATTTTAGCCTGGTTATCCTTTAGGCCCTCTGAATGTGGATGGCAGTTATTTGGCTTCATCTGTTGATGGGTGCTGGCAATGGAACAAGAACTTACTCCAGGTACATATACTGGTTCTTTGGAGCCCATTCCCTATGATGGAAACCTTGCTCAGCCTTGATACTGAGGGGAGAGTTTGATCATGAATCAACTTGTTATGCCAGACTCTGTTCACTCCCCAAGGGAGGCTTTACCCACTCTAAAGATTGGAGAGTGGATGAGGGGGTGGGATTGCTCAGGTGAAAAGAAAAGAGAAGAGGAGGTAATGAAGGGGGAACTGGGGTTTTATGTAAAATGAGAAAACATTTAAATAAAAAAAAGAAAGAAATGCAGACTTTTGCTAATTTAATGTGAAAACTGAGTGAAATTTTTACTTTCCATTAGCCATGTTTGTGTCTTTGAACAGAGTTCATGTAGTCTTAAATAACTTTATATTCAACATTAAACAAAACAGTGAAATGTCTTTGAAAAATCTGGAGGCTATATTGATATCCCTAACCTTACTGCTGCCAAGGGCCACGATGGTGTCTGTGGTCCATGCTGCAGCTGAAGGCTGTGTTGATGTCCATAGTATGGCTACAGGAGGCCATGTAGATGTTTGTGGTCTATGCTGTCACCCGAACCATGTGGAAGTCTATGATTTGTGCTGCTGCTGATTTTACTAGGCAAGGAAGCTCCTAAAGTATAGCACTTCAAAGCTGATAATTTCTGGCAGGGGTAGGGATGTGGAAGGACTCAGTTTTATTAAAGGTAATGACCATTGGGAATTTGATCATGTTCCAGTGTGTATACGAGCAACACAAATTGTAATTACTATTTTTTTTGTTCCTTTTTCTTCTGGGTGGGGGAGGTAACAATGGTAGAGGTTGGGCATAGGAGGATTAGAAAGTACATGTGATCAGGGTGCCTTGTGTGAAACTCCCAAATAATCAACAAAAACATTATGTTGGAAAATAAAAAGAAAACTGTAAATCTTTAAACAGAGCCCAGGTGAGTCATTCGTGTGCATTTGTACTAAGTGGCACCTGCATTAGGACAGCACTCGGAGAAGACCATGTGAACTTAATGTAAGAACTAAAGGATATATAAATAGTGATGTTACAGCAGTTTCGGCATAAAAATGGGTCTAAATGGTTAAGGGTGTCCTTAATTTGTCTGTTCATATTCTGGAAGTCATATGCACAAATACAATTTCAAATAATTTAATAAACACAGTATATGTTGGATGATGGGGAACAATATTAAAATGTTTACATATAAGCTGTATGATTTTAGAAAAAGAAATTTATTGATTAGTATACAGAATGATAAGTTCATTATAGCATTTTTATTTGTAACTGTTGATTCTCCTTCATCCCCTTCTTTATCATCTCCCTCTCCCTCCACACCATTTCTGTCTTTCCTCACATCCTGCTCTGTTCTCTTGGTTTCCATCATTGTTTCCTGACCTACACACACACACACACACACACACATACACACACACACACACACAACCCTAATACACATATAGAAAAATCAAAAGCAAAGATCAGTATATAAAAGAGAATAATTAATCTTTAATTTTCTTTGAGTTATAATTTCCAGATCCAGCCATTTGCCTTCAAATTTCAGAATTTTATTTTTCTTTATGGCTAAATAGAATTCCATTGTGTATATATTACATTTTCATCACCCACTCACTGACAACATTGATACTAATAGGATATGAGTGGTATGAAAAATGACTGAGCGTTTTTAGTACTTCAGAGAATCACTGTGCTTACTTTGGCCCTGCTGTCTCTTCTGAAAAAAGGAGTAGGAATTTTGACAGACAGTTGCTATGTGCCTCTTTTGTCTTGTGTTCCCTTGATATCTATGCATCCCCAAGAGAGAGGTCTGTTTTAGAGAACTGAGGCCCTTAATCATTTTTTGAGGTAAACAATTAATCCAGCCGAAACCACTAAAAATGCAAACCATGCTCCAAACTCAAGCACCAAAACAAGAGAAAAGGAACACATGAGCAAAAACCTTTTGTGCTAAGTGCCAGAGTCATTAATCTGTTCCTAATATCATCTGCTTCTATTCCCTGCTCAGTCCAACTGAAGTACAAATGTTCCAGTCGTTTGACTAATATCGGCTGCTGCAGAAAAATTCCGCGAATGCATTTCCATCTGTGGGTGCATATGCCTTCAGAGCGCTTTTTTCCAAGGCGCAGAAGGTTAATGTATGCTGCTGGAAAAAAAATGCCTTAATTCCATTCATTTTTTCTGAAGACAACCAGATTAACACGCTGTGTAGATCTTTCCCTTCAGGCATGAATATGCTTTAAGAAAAAAATGTCTTAAGTTATGCATGCAGCCTTTGGAAGGAAGTCTTCAGGGTGTTACCTAACTGCAACCTACCCTGGAAAATTGTTTACTTTGAATGTTCTTGGAGTTTTTCCAGTTTATTTACTGTACTTCAGTCTGTTTGCTCAGTCTTTAAGAGACAAAGGGAATAAAGGCAAGGTTTTGAAAAGTCCACTGAATGATTTTATTCAAAACAATCCCCTTGGCTTTTAAATCTCAATTGCTGACTGGTATTATAAACATGAAATTTAATTTTAGTCTCAAAGCAATCTGTTCAAAATAATGGCTGAATATAAAGCAAGTGCATGGCACCGCTTTGAGATTTTGTTTCTGAAAAGCATGTTACTGTGGAAGTAAATATTTATACCAAAATTACTATAGCTGATTTTGTTTAATGCTTTCAAACAAACTACAGAAAACACATGAAAATATTGATTGTTTATTACTCTAAAATATTTATTGGTATTCAAACTTGCAATCCTTATTAGGTAATTCCAAATGATGGCAAAGTAGGTATAAATACGTGTACTTTTATGCTTCAATAAAATAGTATTTATAAATAGTAAACTAATAAATGGACTAAAGTGCAAATTTATAATAAAAAGGCTGTACTTTTATATTTCAATTATGTAAGTATTTAAACTAAATTAGATTAGAAAACAGCTAAGATTTTTAAATTGTGAATTACATGTTTTTCATAAGTTTTATGATTTCATTCAGCATTGGTAGATTACTCCTGATCCACAACCATTGATTATTTCAGAAACTCCAAGCATTCAAGATGACAAACAAGGAAATCAAACAAAGCTTTCTCCATCAGCCCTTAGCATATTAGTAATATGACATTGTTGAAACATAACTTGTTTTAAGTAAATCTTCCAACTGCATTTTCAAAATTAGCTGAGTGTTTCATAAGTAAATGAGATAGATAATCTAGCAGTATTTTCAAGAGAAATTTTAAGTCAATGAGGCGTATTTTCCAAAGTTAGAAATTACAGGATTAGACCACAGGGAGTTACACCGTGTTCATGACATGACATAAATAATGCCTGCATTTGATACTTGAAGATAAAAGTAATGCATCCATTAAATGAATGTAATAAAATTTTCTAGAGATTAAGTGCTATTAATAGCTATTTAAATTATTGAGATAACTGATAGTTATTAATGTGTACATTTAAAAGCACTTTAGAAATAAGTTGATTGAAGTAAGAGGATATTCAGAAAGAGTACTGATTTACATTGTCAATAATTTATGTTTTAGCAACAAAATCATATTAAAATACAATGGTCTTATTTTTATATTTGTAAACTCATCATAATCTTTAGATGTGAATATAGAGTTTTGACTCATTTATTTTTATTAATAAACTACAAAATATTTCATAAATAAGGAGTAAATTCTAATGTTCTTGAACTCTTATTAGGTTCTCTGTATAAATTATATGCAAATACATACACAAATTGTCAAATTGATCTGAAATTTCCCCTCACCTAAAATTAGTTTTTGGGGCTAGGATATGGCTCAGTGGTTAAGAGTACAGGTTACTCTCCCAGAGGACCCAGATTCAATTTCAAGCATCCTACATGGCAGCTCACAACTGTCTGAAAGTCCAGTTCCAGAGGATATGTCATCATCACATGGACATATATGCAGGGAAAAACTCCAATCCACATAAAATAAAAATAAATAAATTTTAAAAATTAGACCTCAACAAAATAATTAACATATACATAAGGTGTGCAACAGAATATGTGTTTCTTTATTAGCATTTATATTATAATTTCATACACTGATATCGTAAAACAGTCACAAGTGGTACCAGTCAGTTATCAGCAATTAAAGCTGATTATTATTGGAGATTAGAGGGTGGCAAGAGATTTCTCCTGCACACAGAAAATGCACAATTTCATGCACAAAAACACATATAAACACACTCACATACACATTCACGCAATCATACATCCTAATGCATGATTTAAAAATTTATCTCAAAGCAATCATTTATTATCTTTGATTATTCATTTTTAACAGCCGTTTTAGATGAGAAAGTTGTTCTATACCTTAGTTCTATTTTTCGTCTCAGGTGTGCAGGTGAATTAACTTTATGATGTAGTATATTTATTGGTACATTTTTTCATAAGTACAATTTAAGGAAACAGATGAAGAAATCAAACTATATATGAGGACGAATAATCTATGTCAGATTAATCAAGTTGATTGATCAGCTCTGTCTTAAAGTGTTACTCAGCCCACTTTAGTTTAATTCAAATAGTATCTTCAAAGCAGATACTACTAATTCCCTGCTCTCATACCATTAATGATTTGAACTGAAATTTCAATAATCAACTTCATAAAAATTAGATGAATATGTCATCTGCCATAGATCAGTTCTCTTCAATCTGTGGAATCAAAGTGAATGTCTTTATGATCTTCTATGTTTAGTTCACTGACTGTTAAGTGCCATATTTTGTAGGTCTTTGAAATACTGAAGATATCTATCTAACTGAACTATATCTCTATATATCTAGAAAACCTAACTAGCATGACTACAAATTTAACTATTATAAATTACTACCTATTATCTATTATTTTAAATTGTACATTACATTTTAAATGAGCTGTATAAACATAATACCTTAAGCAGGAGTAGAAATAAAAATTGACCTTAAATTTGTATCAATAAATCAAAATCCATACCAATGTAATATTCAATTACATATTATATCCCCCTCTCTTTTTAAAAGAAAGATATTGTTGACTGTGACCATTTACCACTTATAATCAACCCTGTTTAAATAAAAATAAACATTTATAAACAATATTTAAGTATTTGGGTATAGTTTTTTAGACTACTTCCTACTTATTGGGGGTAATGCTGAGTCAAGAAGTCTCTCTTCAAGGAGCTGCACTTTAGCTTGCCTCTAGCAAACAGAACCCACTTGAGACAATGCTGATACCAAGGAACCATGCTTGACTCTGTTAATTTTTCTGAAGAATAGTTTATTTTTTTAAAAGCTTTCTCAGGCTTTATGTGGAAATTTTTGCCAAACATTCAGGCGCCATTTGTAAACCGAGACTGTTTTTGTTTCCCAGTTGCCCAAACTCACAGAATAATTACACAGAAACTATATTAATTACGGCACTGTTTGCCCAATGACTCAGACATATTTCTAACTAGCTCTTGCAACTTCAATTAACCCATTTCTATTAGTCAATGCATTGCCATGTGGCCATGGCGTTACCTCATTTTTCTGCATGTCTTGTTTCCTCGGTGGCTGGCTGGCATGTGTTTGACTCCACTCTCTATATATCTCTGTTCAGATTCCTGCCTCACTTTATACTGCTAAGCCATTGGCAGAAACAGTTTTATTCATCAACCAATAAAAGCAACACATATACAGAAGGGCATCTCACATCAAATAGGTCTTAGAATTAATGAACATTTTCAAAAAGTGAAAATATACAAAATAACACATAAAAATCAGTAGCTTTACTGCATACTGAAAAAGAAATTGAAGATAGAATATCATTCCTAATAGCAACAAATTGCCAAAGAAACTAAAACACACTATAACAAAAAAAACTTTGAGACTCTAAAGAAACAAACAGAAAGATTTTATTTGCTCTTGGACCAGAAGAATCAATATTGTGGAAATTCCTTCATATCAAAATCTAATACAGGTCCATTATATACAAACATAGGAAAATTAACCGTAATATATATGAAAACACAAAAGACCAAAGATTTCCAGAGTATCTTAAACAGCAAAGGAAATGCTACACAGAGTAATCACATTTTCTAGTTTCAAATTATTTTACAGAAACAAAATAGTAGAATCAGCACATTAGTGGAACAAAATAGAAATCTAGATCAACAGAATAGAATAGAGGAGCCAAGTACTTCTGATCCTTATCAAAAGTACACACACACACACACATACACACACACACACAAACACACATGCACATTAGAGAAAAGAAAGCAAGTTCAAAAAATGTTCCTTGGAAAACTGTATAGTAGCATTAAAAGAATGAAAGTAGATGCTTGTCTCTCATCTTTTCCAAACCCAAGTCCAAAGGATCAAGAATATAGACATAACACCTGATGATATCAAACAGCTAGAGAGAAAATAGGGCTACACTTCAAAATATAGACCCATGTAAGGGCATTCTGAATAGGAATTTAGTAATGCAGTAGGGCCAGTCCTTAACAAATGGGATCTCATGAAAGTAGAAATATGCGGTGTGGCAAAGGCAGTAGTCAAGTGAGTGAAGGAGCATCCCACAGATCTGAAGAGCAGTTTTCTAGCTGCACATCTGACAGATGATTGATGTGTAGAGTACAAATAACTCAAAAAATAAAACATCAATGACAGGGGGCTGGAGAGATGACTCAGAGGTTAAGAGCATGGACTGCTCTTCCGGAGGTCCTGAGTTCAATTCCCAGCAACCACATGGTGGCTCACAACCATCTAAAATGAAATCTGGTGCCCTCTTCTGGCCTGCAGGCATAGAGGCGGAACACTGTATATATAATAAATAAATAAATCTTAAAAAAAAAACATCAAGGAGACAAACTACTGTGCTAAAAAGTGGAACAGGGAAGTGAGCAGCAAGTTCTGAAAAGACATAAAAATGGCTAACAAACACTTTCACTGAACAATCTCAGTCATGAAGGGAATGCACTTTTTTTTTTGAGATTTCTTCCTCATTCACTCAAAATTGTCACCATCCGAAGTACAGAGGGAAACAAATACTGGTATGTGTGAGGGAGAAAAAAAAACCCTATGTATTGTTAGTTGACAGTTTTCCAAACTACCAATAGAACCACACATATATGCCACTCCTAGTCACGCTCATGGAGAATCTAACATCTTGCTGCAGAGACACGTGCACACTCACACACCTTCACGGCCGCTTTATTCTCAACAGCAAATAAGTGGAATCCTACTGAACTTCAATCAACAGCTGGGTCAAAAAATAAAAAAAAATGTGCTACATGAGCATAATGGAAGTTTATTCATTTATAAATAAAAACTATGAAATTCTTGGGAAAATTTGTAGAGAGGTAAAAATATGCTGAATAAACTCATCTAGGTCCAGAATATCAAATACTGAATGTTCTCTTTAAGGTATAGACCAGAACTTCAAATGCTAACATTTTGCTTGTTTGTTTGTTGGTTTAACTTAGAAGGTTTGTCAAGGCCTAAATGTGTTAGCAAGACCATGAAAATGAAGAAGTTTTTGGTGTGGGGGAGCAGAGTAGAACATTTGTGCTGTGAAAATACTTGGAGGAGCTTGGGGCTAGCAAGGATTAAACAGGGAGGGACTGCAGGTGGAGATGGGGTGCAATAGACTCATTAACTAAAGCTAAGCATCTACCCAGAAGTCACTCAACATTCCATAAGCCAAAATGTTGAAAAGATTTTTAAAAAAGCACAAATTCTTTTGAATTTTGGTAAACAAAAGGCAAACATCACTGTTATAAAATAACTTCTACTTTAAAACGAAAGGCTAATTCTCATAAATTCCCAGTGCTCAGGGACAGGGCCTTCTTCCTTATCAAAGCAACACTCAGTCAAACAGAAAACTAGCAACACCCCTTCTCTAAAACTTTTATTTCATTTGAAATGTCCTCCATTCTGCTTTAAACATTCACGTGCATGCAAGAATGCATAGATGCACAGAAACACACACTTACCCACCTACTCCCCACTGTAGACATCTCCCTACTGTTGGTGTAATGATACCACAGTATCCTTTGCTTAAAGTGATGTATTTAACATTCTATTGTTTAGTTTTCAAAATTAACTTGGAGTTAGCTATTTACTTAAATACTAGACACTTTGTTATTAAATAAATATGATCTGTAAGTTCCTTCAACAGAATATTTTGACATATTATATTTAGTTTAAATACATACTTAGTCCATAATTAATATCTTGTAAAATGCATGTTTATATAAAAAGAGTTTAAAATAGTATACAAGCCAAGATCGCATCAGTTTCCTAACTAGGCTTTAAAGATACAACAGGAGAGTAGGAGCTGGGGCAATGGATTAACTGGTAGAGTACTTGGTAGTGCATGTCCCTAGGTTTGATTTGAAAAAAAAAACCTGAACAAACAGAAAAACAAAGCATAATCACAAAAGAAATAAAATATGCAATGAACTATTTTAATATATAATGGCCTGGCACAAATTGATTCTCTTAAGGAGCAGGGTATGGTGACACTTGCCTATAATTCCAGGGTGGAAAAGGTAGCAATGATGTGTCCCTATTGCTTGTCATTAGGCCAAGATAAACATCAGTTAGTTCAGCGTTCACTTAGAAATCTGGTATCAAAACATGAATTGGAGAACAATTAAAAAAATATACCCAGTGCTCATCCTTGGCCTCCACAGGTATTTGGACACACATACTCACACATATATAAATATATTTTCTCTCTCTCTCTCT